>NC_142794.1:101741215-101771963 GCF_049724085.1 Artemia sp. Qi Xiang Cuo | reverse complement strand
AAAACTATTCTCTTTGAATCCAATTCTCTTACTAATATGAATTGTAAAGAAAACTATTCCTACAATAGTCTAATGATGGAGAATCAGTTTTCATTATATCGACAAGCATTCCTCGAGAAAATATCTTCCTTTGAATATACAACTCTAGAAAATAATAATATATATTTAATTGTTTTTCCATATTAACTAGATTCCTCATGACTCGATCTTTCTCTAATATATCCATTTTTTTTTTTAGTCCTATATCTATAACGATCAAATATAGAATAATAAGAATTTATTTTTTATAATATATGAAATATAAGCATGTCTACTGTATAAAGAAAAAAAAAATACCATATATTTATAAAAATTTTTATTTAACAAAATTAAAATAGTAATATTCACTGATGCATTTTGTTCTCATCAATATATTTCTATAGGACATATAATGCTGACCGAAGTTTATTTATATGGAGAATATTCACTTTTCCAGCAAAACATAGCTGCTCTTCCTTCTTAAACTTGTTTAATGATATCATATATCTTGCGTATATAATATCCCATTTAAGACATAGTCTACACCCAGCGGTTAATTCCACAGCTACATTGTCTAGTCGTATATCGCTACTGCTGCTGCTGTCGCCTCCATAATTAATCTCCAATAGTGTAAATGCACAACTCATTTTTTTTTCAATAATATTCACTCAAATAAAATATCCTCACTGAATTCTAGTCTCTTAATAACATTAATTACAATGAAAATTACTCCTTATATAATACTACAAAGAATCACCAAGTAGTTAGTGGGACCATCGCTCTCTCTCTCTCTGATTGTCCGCAAAAAGTGGGTGGCATAATAGAAAACATGTCTATCAACCCAATATAGAGTTCATTTTAATGCGCAAATGACCCCTGGTAACCCCAAATCGTTGAAAACCTAAACACATATCTATGCCTTCAGGCGTAAGTTCGCATTTAGGTTTTCAATGCATTGTACGGTTACTACTACCACAAAGGACTTTGAGAGAAAACTTTAAGCCTTTAAAAGTTTGTTAAACTGAAAACATTATTTTGCAGGGTAGGCGTTATCAAAAAATGAGAAAATCAGGCCATTGTGTAAAAAAATTTCAGCCTATGTCGCATTTTCCTTATTTTTACGGAAGAGTATAAATAAGGTTTTCTACCTTGTTATGGGAACAAACTTGTTTTTTCAATTATTCAATAGGAAGAAATTAGAAGGCCCCTTAATTTTTCACATTTTTTCGGCTCGGCGGTGAGATTTGTTCCTACTAGTGGCATTGAAGGATTGCTTACAAAAATTACATTCTTACAATAGGATTATCAATGAAAAGGGTAATTTTACAATCAGATAATCGGTTTTAAAATCTAATCTTAAAAAAGACCTTTCTAAACAGGAAATACAATTTCAAGATATGGAGAAAATTGAAGTGTAAAATGCAGAGTCAGTCCAGCACTATTTATCATACTCAAAAATTTGACATGTTGGTCTTCCTTAGTTTAACTTATTATTATTCATTTTCCTTAATTTTATCTAGTTAGATATCGACCTAGTTTTCTTTTTTACTTGAAACCTACCATCTTAAGAGTTTTGATTGTTAGAATATTTCAGTAAATGCGTATCACAAAATTGACCAGCGACGTTGTGATTAGTGATTTTTCGCTACTGACATTTAAAAACAGTGGCGAAATTTCGTCAAAATCCTAGGGAGGGGCAAAGTTGAAGCCAATTTACCCAAATCAAGTGAAAAATGAGCCATGTTTTTACCATAAAGGCCCGTTTCTCTGGATGCTTGAATTATTCAGGCTTATCTTAGTTTTGACACGATTTTTGAAGAAACTAAATTGCAGCATGGGGGGGGGGGCAAACTGGGGTCTGAAGGGGACAGTTGCCCTACCTCCTTCCCTACAGCAAATTAAGCCAATGTTTATAAATAATTTATAATAACAATATCGGGTACTTGTCTATTAAACGAAACACACTCAAGAATTACGCTATGTAAGATCTGACAGAAATTGGTTTGCCTCTTTGGGATCGGTTATGATTTTCTTATTTTGAGTGAGAAAAACTAGCTGCAAGTATGTCCTCCCACTTTGGGTTGGATTGATGCGTGCAGGTTACGGAGATCTGTCTGGTACGTCCGACGCATGGTGTTTCTGGGAGGGTTGTTTTGGTATATTTCAAAATAAGCAAATCATAACCGATCCCAGAGAGGCAAACCTGTTTCTGTCAAATCTTACACAGCGTAATTCTTGAATGTGTTTCATTTAACAGACAAGTACGGAATCTTGTACTGGTAACGTGGTAACGGATTAGCTGCTCAAAATTGTTAGCAACAATTTTTTACTGAGACAGGATTTAATTTCGAATTCATGTGGAATTTCACACTAAACGGAATAAAAAAGAAATATCATCGTTTGCGTAGCCTGCTGGTGCCGGTCATCCTCTTTTGTAGGCGAAATTACGTCCTAACTAAAATTAACAGTAGGAGGTAACTTATTGCGAAATATTCTAATTGGACTTAAAAACCAACGAAATATACAATTTATTTGACATTATTCTTTAGGTTACAATGACATTTCCTGAATTATAATTTAAATTTCTCAATGCCTTTGATGAGTAAAGTTTTTCTTTTCATTCATTGGTGACGAAAATCGTCCAAAAATACTAGTAACAGAGAGATTCGAACCTAGAATAATTTAGGGTGGTGTCAAGATAGAAAACAACAAGACATCTAGAATCGATCCTTTTGAAATGGAAAGAGTCTATGTTCTTAATCTGCAAATGAAATATATTAGACAAATTTAGAACTAAACCTTCCATCAAAAATCCAGAGAATTTTGTGTTTTCTAGTACTAAACGTTTAACCAAAACAGGACAAACCCAACGGCTAAGGCTTTATGCCTGTCAAATAAGAATCCTTAAAGTTTAAATATTATTGAGAATAATTAGGGATTAATGGTATTTTGTACGTTTGCCATGTTTACTATGACTATCTGTGTGGTTACTAAGATCCTAAGAGTTTTAGTCGTTTAATATAAACAAAATTATGTATTAAGAACCCAAACGCTGTCTACTTCGATACCGATTCATTTTAAGCGTCGCGAATTATTTCTTATCGTAAGACTAAAGAAAATTCATGTACGGTTGGCTCCCTCAATTTACACTCTGGTCGCTAGTATTTGTCGAATAATTTCTGGCCCCATTAAAGGAAAAGAACAACTTTACTCAACAAAGACATTACAAAATTTTAAATTATATATCAGGAAATATCATCCTAGTCTAAACAATAAACTCAAAATATACTGTACAAATTATACTGTACCGTATTGGAAAGTTTTTTGCCTTCTACCTTAGCTTCATTTTTTAGATAGACACAGTCGCCTACCTTAAAATTTATGTTCCCTTTGACTTTGGACTCGTTTCTCAACTCTTGGTTAATCTTACATTTTTCGTATTCTTGTCTAACTATTTTATAGGTTTTCCTCATTCTATTTATAAAATCTTGCTTACAGTCTTCTGTGTATTATTGTAAAATTGTCTGGATTCTATAATTTCCTGATAAGGTATTTTAAAATCGCGTCCGAACAAAAGAAAAATGGACTTTCTTTAGTTGTTTCTGAATATGCGGTATTAATTGTATTGGTTAAGTAAGGTAGATATTGATCCCAATCGTTTCGATTGTCTTTTGTATAAATACTCAAGACATTGGAAAATATTTTGTGCCTATTTTCAATTTTTCCGTTAGCTTGGGGATGGTAGGGAGAGGTTAATAATTTTTCTATTTTAAGGAAACTCATTAAATCTCTTGTTACTTTGGAAACGAAGTTAGTTCCGTTGTCACTAAAAATTTTGTTAGGGATGCCAAATTTTAAAAAAAAAATTGCTAATGCTTTACTTGTAGCATATGCGCCTTGATTTTTCAATGCTTTGGCAAAAGTGAAGCCGGTAAAATGGGCTATGACTGAATGAACGCAAGTATGACCTTTGTTAGAAACAGGTCATCCTCCGCTAGTCCCATATAAATCGAATGAAACGATATCGAAAGGGAACCTTGCTACTAGCACTCTTCCCATTGGGGGATTAGGGTACGTTTGGGGATTTTTCCTCAAATTACACGCCTCACAGGTACTTATAAAATCTTTAAGTTTTGTTAACGCCGACGGTACATAAAAATATTGTTTTAACTTGTGAAATGTTTTGGTTATTCCTAAGTGTCCACCTATATCAGAATGGAAATATTCGAAGGCAGGTATTATTAAGCTTGGGGGGAGTACTGGGAATATTAAATTTTGATTTCTATTTGTTTCACCTGTTAGCATCCTGCAAAGGATTTCTTCGTCCAAGTCATAATGAAAATTGTCTATTTTTCTTCTCAGGGTTTTGAACTTATCGGGGAGATTATCGGAATTCACAAAATAATTAATGAGAGTCAAACACATTTCATCCTTAACTTGGTTTCTTTTAATGTTAGCTAGGGATAAGGGGCTATGAGTAATTTCGTTTTCTTCTGTTTGGATTTTAGGTTTATTCCTCTTGTGCTTTCGTTTACTGGGATTAATGGCATTTATTTGTTTAGTTTCATTGTCTGAGGAGTTATTCTCAGGGTATCTAATCGGGTAATCACAGAGGGCATTTTGTTTACCGGTCACATGTTCAAATTTGTAATCCAAATCTTGGATGTTCATTATCTATCTAGTTAAGATTCCAGCTGGATTTTTGAATGTGCTTAGGTACTGCAAGATTTTATGGTCCGAACGCAACTTAAATTTTTGACCTACTAAATAATGTCTAAATTTGTCTAAATGGTAAATTATCGATAGTAACTCCAATTGCGTCGTTGAATAACTTCTTTCGCCTTTTGTTAGAGTTCTACTTGAATAGCATATGACTTTCTCTATATACTGAGGGGGTTTTTGTAAGGGATCGGGACAGTTTTCTATAGGAATTAATTGGGAAATGATTGCACTGATGCCCGTAGCTGAGGCATCAGTGGTGACCACAAATTGACCTTTTTCAAAGTCTGGTAGCGACAATACTGGTTCAGAAGTAAGTGCTTTCTTGAGATTATCTAATGAAGTTTGAGCTTCATTCGACCAGATGATATTTTGGCTGGTCCCTTTAATTAGGTCCGTTAAGGGTTTTGCAATTTGGGCGTAGTTGCGTATGAATTTCCTAAAATAACTTGTTAAACCAATAATGCCTCTTAGTTGTTTTATAGTTTTTGGCGGTTTGAGGTTTTCTACGCATTTTATCTCTTCGGGGTCTGGTGATATTTGGCCTTGGGTCACTTTCATTCCTAAAAATTTTATTTCGGGTTGAAGTAAATTTACTTTTTCAGGTATAAATTTTAGATTACCCTCTCTGAATTTTTCGAAAACTTTGGTCAATGTTTTTAAATGTTCCTCTGGAGTCTCTCCTACACAGATCACATCATCCACAAAATGGATAATATTTTCTATACCTCGCAATAAGTGTAACAGAGGTCTACATAGTGCACTTGAACTAGTTTGAGTCCGAAGGGTACTCTTAAATATTCATAAGAACCACATTCCGTCGTCGAAAAGGCCGTTTTATAAACGTCATTATATGCTATCTTAACCTGATGATAACCTTGCTTGAGGTCGAGAGATGTAAAAATTTTATTTTTGGTTGAAATGGAGTCTAGGATTTCATCAATTCGGGACAGGGGAAATTTTTCACTAACTACCTGCTTATTTAAGGCTCTATAATCTACTACAAGTCTAAGTTCCTTGTTCTTTTTTGGCACTAGTATAACGGGGGCTGAATACGGGCTTATACTTGGCCGTATAATATTGTTTCTTTCTAACTCGCGGATTTTATTTTTAACCAATCTTTTTAGGGATGAGGGATGCGATAGGGCTGTTTAGCTACCGGCAGCCCTGTAGTTTGGATAGAATGTTCATAGAACGGTATCAATTCAATGTCTTCTTCACATGTGGAAAATATATCTCTAAAGTTCCAAAGCAATTCACATAATTTTTCTTTTAATTACGTGTCTTGGATATGATCTAATTTAAATTTTTCCAAAAATTGGGATTTTGTTAGTGGGTACCTATTCTTTGGATTACTAACACCAGTGCTATTAACTAAGCTTTCCTTGGAGTTTTTCTATTCATTTGTTTCGCGCTCAGAAATCACTTGTATTTCAACAAGGCACGTTCACTTTTTTAATGTAATTGTATCATTTTCATGTGTATTGGTCAACCAAATAAAACCTTCTCCTGTCTCATATAAAATGATCTGTTCTTCACAAAATAGATTTTCGGAGATTTCTTTACACGGGGATGCAAACCAAATTTCGGAATTGTCGTTTACGGGGTGACCATTTGTGAAATTTGGACTCTTTGCATTGTTTTTGGGGGGATCTTTGTTTTACGCACCGCGAATTCATAATATTTTTCTTCCGAGTTATTTTCTATTAAGTTAAGATTGGTGCTTCATTGCACCAAATTTTCTACTTTTGGAGTGGATCATAAGGGGACGGTACTTGGATTTATTATTTTATTTTATAATTCAGCTATTTTCTTTATTTCTATTTGTCCATGCTCTGGTATTTTCTCTATTTTTGTTTTTATTGACTCGATCCATTTGCTGCTTGATTTTCTCTCACAGGACGAGAGATGGGGTACAAAAGATTTTATTCTATTCACCGTTGCTTGCCCTCTCTCCACGCGTTGGAAGATAGGATCGTATGGATATAAGAGTCTGTTATTTGCTATAACTAATAACAATTCATTAGATTTTAAAAAATTAGCACCAATTATAGCCTCATATGGGAAATTTTTGAATATTATGAATTTTGTAGGGAAGATTCTATTATCTTTTGTCACATCTAATCGTATAGAGCCTATTGCTTCCAGTCTATGGCCTGTGACACTAGTTAAACTGGGAATATTGAAATTTTTCCGTCGCTTCATATATACTTGTAATCTATTAAATACATTCGTGTTTATTATGTTAACTGACGCACCGGAATCCATTAACGCTTTTAAACTAATACTTGCAACACCAAAATTATTTAATATAGGTAATGTGTCATTATTATCACTTAAGGAAGGTACAACTACTGGAAGGGACCTATAAAAAATACTGGCCTCCAGGGTCCCGGTTAATTTTCTTGGGGGCCTAATTCGTTTCCCTGTACACTTATTTGATAGGTTGGTGTTGGACATTGGGGTTCGGATGGAATTTCACTTGATAGGGAAGTTCCAAGTTGATTGACGTTTGATTTTCTTGGTTGCCACGAATTGTTGAGTGGGTTGGAATTTCTTGTGCCGACGGCTCGCGGCATTTGTTGATTTTGTATTGACGAAAAATTTCCTTTGTTTCCCGATTAATTTCTTTCATTTCCCGTCGGCAAGAAATATCTTCTGTCATCGCTGGTATTCCTATTAAATCTAGTCAGATACACTGTCCGTGAATTAAATTTACATGTTTTGTACATGTTTTGTCGCGTATTTGGGTTGGGGAACCGATAATTATTTTGTCGATTGAGGGACGGATTTGAATACGCAAATCCTTGTTGGTAGGGGGTGCGGAACGATTGGAAGCGCAGGGGGTTATTTCTAAATCTTTCTGACCCATTAGCATTTATGTTTCTTCTCCCAAACAAACGGTTATTAACTGGGGGTTGCTAGTGTATAGTTGTTTCTCGTACAGCATTCCCTGGCAATATTTCCTTGTGTATTACATACATAGTATATAATTGGGGGGTTGTTTACGTTGTTTGTCTTGTTCGTGGGTACAAAACGCACCGTTCTTTGCATGGTAGGGGTTGGAGATCTATTTTGGTTCGGTTTTGGTGAATTATCTCTCGAAAAGAATCCTGAGGAAATTCCTCGTGATCGTCCCGGAGTTGAATTTTCTACATTATTTATTCTTGATTTATTGTGGTTTGCCACAATCGAGTCAATTTCGATCATTCTCTCTATTTTCTGGACTGCTAGCTCTAATGTTTGAATATTCTTTATATTAACATTCGGTACAATTTGGGGCTCAATCCTTGCTTGAAAGCATTTAGTACAATTTAATCATATAAAGGACCAGATTCTTTCCCGTATTTAGCTTCAATGGATACCATTAGTTTGTGCAGATATTCTCTAACATTTTGGGTTTCGTCGAAACATACATTTCCGTGCTTTAATTTGTGTGTTGAACTGGTTTCAACAAATCTTTCTTGGAACGCTTTTAGCGATTTTTCAATTGAGTTCATTGGAAGATCGTTGTCTTCCCCTATTATATTTTCTATTTGTTTTAAGAATGTTAGTGCTTGCCCCTTAAGTCTCATTAATAACATGTCTACTAATGATTTTAAGTCTGTTTGAGTTACTTCTACGAATTGGTTTAATTGGATAATAAATTCATCTACATCTGAATCTCCATTATACGGGGTAGTGATTTTGAAATTTCCACTGTTTTGGCAATAATTTTTTGCTTTAATAATTGTTCGTTTGGATCTAACGACATATTGATTCGTTTTTTTTTATTTGTTAAAATTCGGCACTGGTTTTATTTGTTTTGATATTATTCAGATTCGATACTTCTAAATTATATTTTTTGCTACTATTTTAAGGGGAGTTAGGCTTAATAAAATATTGCACTTCAAAGCATGCACAAAATATGGCACTTTCAAAGCATGCACAAAATATCGCACTTTCCTTATGCTTAATATTTCTCAATAATCTTTTTTTGTAGAAAATTTTGTCCTTGTGTTCTGCTCCTTTAAACAGGCGCCGTGCCACTTCTAACGGGGGGTTTTCAATAATCAAAAAAGGGTTTATGCTTATTTTGCGGTTCACGAGTAGCTTATCAGAGTGGAGGCGAAACTTCGTGTGTGGGGAGCTTAAATTAGAGGTTCAGCTGGGGAGCATATATTATTGGCCATACTGAGTCGATCAGATTGAATGGATTCAGGTTCCCTTGAGAGCGAGTGGAGCCACAAGGACAAGCTATCTTGAGAAATACTAACATAAAGAGAATAAAATAAGAAAGTAATGTATTTATTTTTACTCAAATGATCGGTACAGAGCTTGGCAGGTATATCAAGATACTTTACAGTCAAAGACACTTAGGCAAAATGGTTCACTGGGGCGATACAAATAACGTTCAATACGAATGTTTTTACATTATCGGAATTCATTTAATAAACTCAAAATAAGTCTGTAATAAGACTGGCATAAGACTCCTGTAAGACTCCTCTAAGACTCATGTAAGACTGGCGCCAGAATTGCTAAGTTTGAAGGTACTATACTCTGAGATTTTTAGCCGAAGGTTATATTCAGGCGTTACTAAAGAGCGCATTATACTGATTCTATTGGTTCAAATTTTATGTCCTCTATTACTATTGGACAGTGGTGTACCGATCAGCTACTTGATTTTAACTAACTTTTGAAACGATTTATGACTCTTTAAAACTTCACTTTGGAATTTTTCTTAGTGGAATAAAGTTTATACCTTATAATTAGAGCGAACTACATAGTTCTACATTGTATCTCAAAAAAATATTTTTTAAAGCTTTACCTTGTAATTACAGCGGAATAATTAGTTTTTCTTTCGTATCTCGAGAAACTATTTTTTAAAGTTTTTACCTTGTAATTATTGCGGAATATTTAGTTCTACTTTTGTATCTCGAGAAACTATTTTTTAAAGTTTTTACCTTGTAATTATAGCAGAATATTTAGTTCTACTTTAGTATCTCGAGAGACTATTTTTTAAAGTTTTTACCCTGTAATTATAGCGGAATACATAGTTTTATTTCTTATCTCAAGTGACCGGTTTTTTGCATAATAATTCCTACCATCTGTCGATCGCTTGGAAATTCAAACTCAAGATTTAGATTACATGGCTGGTTGCATGTCATGTAAAATTGGTCATGCTGATTATTTATTGCCGTTACCTTTTTTGTGGGACCGATTTTTTCATAGAGTTACAATTGTAATACAATGTTTCGCTACTTTTTAAGTTTAATAGTTAAGTATTACTTGAATTCTTTGGGTTTATATTCTGGGCGATTTGAATTACTTGGAACGTTTCGGGGTCTTGAAAATTGATTCCATTACATAAGATTTTTATGAAGAGGTGGTCTTGTGAACTTCAGAAGAGGTTCATTTGATTTGTAATGCAAACTTCTAGTTTCATTTGAAGAATCAAGCTTGATGGAGAGAAAATAGTCCTCCCCCTCTCCCTGATATCCTCTTTTCCCTAAACCCATTCGATCGAAATTGTGAGACCGTCATTTTGTAGCCAATAGTCCAAAGAGAAAATAACACTGTCTTCAGTAATAATATAAGATATATTTAGGCGGACGTTGAACTAAATCAAAACAAACTATGAGCATGTGAACTTTCAAAAGGTGACAAAACAATAGGGCCGCTCTTTTACTCATCTATGTGCTAAGATCTTGCATCTTTTGACAAAGAACGCTTAAATGTGAAATCTTAGCACTAAGATCTAACATCTTATGGCGTTCTTTTGCAAACGTCTTTCATCATTCTGCTCTTATGTGCGGTCTGAGAACAACGATGAGTAGATCATCAAAGTTCTCTCATCATTAGGCCCCTTCTTTTGCACTAAGGTCTATGGCACTATGTGTATACTTTTAGAACTACAACTGCAGTTACTGTAGCTAATGACGCTTAGAGTATTAAGATGAAACTCTTGGGAAGTGTTTAGAGGTCGTTCCAATTAAACAAAAAAACTGTATACATATAGGTTTTCAAAAAGGCATATAATCAATATCATTGGCAGCACCACTCTATAATAGCTAGAAATATAATTGAAACATTTAAAGTAGCTAATTTGATTCAAAATTAAAAGTTCTAGGGTCTTTTCTAAGAGAAAAAAAACGAGGAATCAATCCTCTTGCCGGATTTGGCTGAAATGTTTGATAAAGTATTTGTTCGTATGGAATGTGGGGTTGATCGATCTTCTGGGTTTCTTCAAGTGTTTCGTCTTTCTGTCAGTAAATGGAGCAAAGCCGTGGTTTCTCAATGAGTTACAATATTTAAACGATTGTTTTTGAGGTTTAAGGGGGGGAGAGAAATGTACCTAGGTTAGGTTGGGTTACGTATTGAATTGGGGGAGAGATTGTTGGAACACAGGTCCTCAATCGACAAAGCTATGGAGCTATGCCAAAGGCCTGAGACTTTTGATTCCGCCTTGGCTCAGCATGTGTATGACAACCCGCACCAATTCGTTTTATTCAATAACACCTCCATTATTGCCCCTATCAAAGGTCTCATCCAAGTTTTCAGGGAGGCAATTGAGATAAAAAAGTAAATCCACCGAAAGGTTGCTCTCAATAGAGACAAGGGAGAAACCTCTTTAAGCCCCATTTATAATGAACTAATTAATTCTGATCATTTTTACTTAAATATTAAAAAAAATCACATTTTGCAACCTAACCTAATCTGTGATGATGTTTTACCTGGAAAGCATTTAGGTTTTAAAAATGCTCTGTATAAGTTAAAAAATTGAATGCCCATTCAGTACTGTATTTTTTCATTCAGTTACCCTTTCACCATTACATGGAGTGGGTCTTCAAATTTTAGTTGCGCTTCGTTTCAAGGTTTGAAAATTTTTTTTATATTATCCATGGATTTTTGATAGTAATTTTGATGTTATTATCTTGCACTGAGGACGGTCAAGCGGAGGTCTTCAACGAAGTATTTGCATTTTAGTCCATATGTTTCACTGGCTTGTATAATCCTTGTTTTTCTCTTTTTTTTGCTATTGTTTCGTTTTACTCGGATTTGCATTATATCTTTTTTGAATTGTTATTTATATGTGTTTTTTTAACAGTGGAAAAGAAGTAAACAGACTACTGAAGACGGAAAATTCATAGCAATTACAAATTTAACCTGCTTGTAATCAGGGTTCATATCAAACAGTTCACGGTAAAGAACTGTAGAGTAAGAGCAACTCATCTCAGTAGCAGCCGAAACTCTAAAAACCCGAATTTGTACATTTTTATGAGGATTTGAAATATGTTACAACCATATATGACGTAATAAGTGATTACGTTAAAATTGAAAAAAATCAATTTTTATTTTAGTTTAGTGTTAGCTCAGAATCGATAAAGTTATAAACTGTAAAATATTTGTGAAATAAGAGCAAAAATTTTAAGTTTGTAATTTAAACTTGAATCATACCTGAAAATTTTTAAATTAGTTTTAATTTTTGTTGCTTGATACATACGTTTTTTTTACTTGATACATAAGTTAAACACGGGATTAAATACAGAATGACTTTTAAAAACGTCAAAAGAAAATTTTTTATTTAGCTAACGGCCGTAGTAATCCTGAAATACTAGTAAGGGATGTTACATCCAACGATCCATCGATGCCAACTGATGAGGCAATGGCAAAAGTAGCTCAACTCACCTTTGATAAATTAGTAATATTTATGGTGATTAAAATCATTGTGAAAAGAATCGAAGACCGACAATGCTATCCTCATGTTTTAAAGGCGACGAAACTGCTTTCATATTTATTTGAAAACGGAAGCAACACAGTAGTGAAACTTTGCATTGATTTTTATTATGACCGTCTAAAAAGTGCTTTCGAATTTAAATTTAATAAGTGCATGCTCGAAGTTAATAGTGCGCGAAATGATCTTCGAATAGAAAAAACTAGTAATCAAAATTTAGAGTTTTGGAGGAACAACATATTAAAAAAGCTGTCAGATCAAAAAAATGTAAAGGTAAACCAGAAAAGAGAAAGACTGGACGGCAAAGAAAAAAAGCACGATATAGGTTGGAACGTCATGGAGGCTGGAACTTTAAACCAGGATTACATACAAAAATATAGCTCCAAAAATATCAGAAGAAAAATTAAAAATTTTGTAAAAAGTCGCAGTAATGTAGAAATAACGGTCAGGGAAGTAACTTCCAACGATCCATTTATGCCAACTAATGAGGCAATGGCAGAAGTAGCTAAACTAACCTTTGAAGAATTAGCAATTTTAACGGTTATAAATATAATTGTGAATAGAATGAATGACAAGAAATCCTATAATCATGTTTTAAAGGCAACGAAACTGCTATCATATTTATTAGAAAACGGAAGCAATATGTTTGTCAAAACCTGCTTAGAATTATATTATAAAGATATAAAAAGGGCTTTTGATCTTGAATTTAGCGAATTTATTATTTCTCCAGCTTTTTGCAAAGAAATGGGCCTTGATTCTAAGTTTGTAAGAACTGTGAGCTACGATATTCAAGAAGAATTAAAGTTTTGGAGAAAAAATATATTAAAAAAGCTATTAGAGCACCGTTCATATGCCAATGGTGGAATACCTTTCAATAAAAATTCAAGGCAAGTTCCAGTACCTCCCTTTCTAAATAATGAAGAGGTTCAGTCAAAAAGTGCCTTAGTATTTTCCAAAATTGAAGAATACCAAAAGTCTAAGAAAGAAGAAGTTCAGTCAAAAAGTGCTATAGTATTTTCCAAAAGAGAAGAATATCGAAAGCCTAAGGATGAAGCGGTTCAGTCAAAAAGTGCCAAAGTATTTTCCAAAATGGAAGAACACCAAAAGTCTAAGGATATGAAACTAAAATGTGCTGACCCGATAGAGGATAAAATACCACTAAAGAAAATTGAGGAGAACGCCCAAGACAAAGTAAATTCAAGGCAAGTTCCAGTACCTCCCTTTCCAAATATGGAAGAGGTTCAGTCAAAAAGTGCCATAGTATTTTCCGAAATGGAAAAATACCAAAAGTCTAAGGATGAAGAAGTTCAGTCAAAAAGTGCCGAAGTATTTTCCAAGATGGAAGAACACCAAAAGTCTAAGGATATGAAACTAGAAGGTGCTGACCCAATAGAGGATAAAATACCACTAAACAAAATTGAGAAGAACGCCCAAGACAAAGTAAATTCAAGACAAGTTCCAGTACATCCCTTTCCAAATATGGAAGATGTTCAGTCAAAAAGTACCATAGTATTTTCCGAAATGGAAAAATACCAAAAGTCTAAGGATGAAGAGGTTCAGTCAAAAAGTGCCGAAGTATTTTCCAAGATGGAAGAACACCAAAAGTCTAAGGATATGAAACTAGAAGGTGCTGACCCAATAGAGGATAAAATACCACTAAACGAAATTGAGGAGAACACCCAATACAAAGTAAATTCAAGGCAAGTTCCAGTACATCCCTTTCCAAATATGGAAGAGGTTCAGTCAAAAAGTACCATAGTATTTTCCGAAATGGAAAAATGCCAAAAGTCTAAGGATGAAGAGGTTCAGTCAAAAAGTGCCGAAGTATTTTCCAAAATGGAAGACCACCAAAGGTCTAAGGCTATGAAATTAGAAGGTGCTGACCCAATAGAGGATAAAAAAGCATTCAAGTGCCGAATTATAGCATTTAAGTCAAAAAGTGGAAAATGGTATGCTTCCGAAACGGAAGAATACCAAAAGCCTAAGTATGAAGCAGTTCAGTCAAAAAGTGCCGAAGTATTTTCCAAAATGGAAGAACACCAAAAGTCTAAGGATATGAAATTAGAAGGTGCTGACCCAATAGAGGATAAAATACCACCAAACGAAATTGAGGAGAACGCCCAAGACAAAGCATATTCAAGGCAAGTTCCAGTACATCCCTTTCCAAATATGGAAGAGGTTCAGTCAAAAAGTACCATAAAAAGTACCTTTCCAAATATGGAAGAGGTTCAGTCAAAAAGTACCATAGTATTTTCCGAAATGGAAAAATACCAAAAGTCTAAGGATGAAGAGGTTCAGTCAAAAAGTACCATAAAAAGTACCTTTCCAAATATGGAAGAGGTTCAGTCAAAAAGTACCATAGTATTTTCCGAAATGGAAAAATGCCAAAAGTCTAAGGATGAAGAGGTTCAGTCAAAAAGTGCCGAAGTATTTTCCAAAATGGAAGACCACCAAAGGTCTAAGGCTATGAAATTAGAAGGTGCTGACCCAATAGAGGATAAAAAAGCATTCAAGTGCCGAATTATAGCATTTAAGTCAAAAAGTGGAAAATGGTATGCTTCCGAAACGGAAGAATACCAAAAGCCTAAGTATGAAGCGGTTCAGTCAAAAAGTGCCGAAGTATTTTCCAAAATGGAAGAACACCAAAAGTCTAAGGATATGAAATTAGAAGGTGCTGACCCAATAGAGGATAAAATACCACCAAACGAAATTGAGGAGAACGCCCGAGACAAAGTAAATTCAAGGCAAGTTCCAGTACTTCTCTTTCCAAATATGGAAGAGGTTCAGTCAAAAAGTGCCATAGTATTTTCCGAAATGGAAGAACACCAAAAGTCTAAAGATGAAGAGGTTCAGTCAAAAAGTGCCAAAGTATTTTCCAAAATGGATGAACATCAAAAGTCTAAGGATAAAGAGGTTCGGTCAAAATGTGCTATAGTATTTTCCAAAATGGAAGAATACCAAAAGTCTAAGGATACAAAATTAGAAGGTGCTGACCCTATAGAGGATAAAATAGAACTCAACGAAATTGAGGAGAACGCCCAAGACAAAGTACATTCCAGGCAAGTTCCAGTACCTCCCTTTCCAAATAATGAAGACGTTCAGTCAAAAAGTGTCATAGTATTTTCCGAAATGGAAGAATACCAAAAGCCTAAAGATGAAGTGCTTCAGTCAAAAAGTGCCAGAATATGTTACGAAATGGATAACCACCAAAAGTCTAAGGATGAAGAGGTTCAGTCAAAAAGCGCCAAAGTATTTTCCAAAATGGAAGAACACCAAAATTCTAAGGATATGAAATTAGAAGGTGCTTACCCAATAGAGGATAAAATACCACTTAACGAAATTGAGCAGAACGCTCAAGACAAAGTAAATTCCAGGCAAGTTCCAGTACCTCCCTTTCCAAATAACGAAGAGGTTCAGTCAAAAAGTGTCATAGTATTTTCCGAAATGGAAGAATACCAAAGGCCTAAGGACGAAGAGGTTCAGTCAAAAAGTGCCAAAGTATTTTCCAAAATGGAGAAACACCAAAATTCTAAGGACGAGGAGGTTCAGTCAAAAAGTGCCAAAGTATTTTCCAAAATGAAAGAACACCAAAATTCTAAGGATATGAACTTAGATGGTGCTGACCCAATACAGGATGAAATACCACTTAATAAAATTGAGGAGAACGCCCAAGACAAAGTAAAGCTACTTCAAAAGGAGATATGGAAATTGCATCCTCTAAAGAATTATAAAAATAAAGAAAGTAATGAAAATAGGAAAAAGAATTGGATGAATGTTTATGCGTGGTTGGGGGGGCCGTGGTAGGCTTGGCAGCTATTTTGGCTTATCGAAAATGGGGTTGACTCGAAGCTATAAGACTCTAAGCTAAAATACTCTAATCTATAAGACTCTAAGCTATAATCAATCAATCAATCATTTATTACCCACAACTAACAAAAAGTATTACAAGTGGAGTACATAATAATAAAAAAGAGAAACAAAAAAAAAAATCACCAAACACTAGCAATTAGATTAAACTACGAAAAGAAATGTAAAAGACTGTAAATTTACAAAATGCATCTGCAGAAAGCTTTTTATGTAGGTCACCGAGCTTTTGAGTTACATCCGTAACATAAAATTCTTTAACTAGATACCTATTTCTAGTCCAAGGCGGCAGAGAAAGAAGAAATTTGCAAAATTTTAAATAAGTAACTTTAATTTTTTTTAAATCCTTTAGCTTAAGAACAGAATGAACACCCGAAAAAAAAAGCACAGAATGATCAGAAAAAGTCGAGAATAAGCGCCCAAGAGCTCTTCTGTTATATTTTCCACGGTTTGCTACAATTTTTGAATAACTGAACTGAATTTTTCTTACTGAATCAGCAACAATCTGCTTACGAAAGAGAGCTAGAGAATTAGAAACAGTAATACCAAGCCACCGAAAGGAAGAGACAGAAAGTACAGAAAATTTATTACATACCAGAGGAGTAGACGAAGACAGATTATAAGATAAGAATTCACACTTGTCAAGATTCAGGGATAGACCAATATTTAGGAAAGACTGAGAAACTAAGGAAACCATCGCAGAAAGAGCAGACTTAGTACGACTAATCAACAGAATGTCATCAGCATAGGCAATGTAAGAAACATCAGTACAACCAGAAAAATAAGTGCCTGAGATCTTTTCCAGAACAGTATAAATACAAATTTTGAACAGGGTTGGTGATAAAACACCTCCCTGCCTAACACCACGAAGCACTTTAAAATGTTTCTGGAGAAGATTTCAGGCGGAGGTAAGAATTAGAATACCAAAACCGTAGAAGGTAAATAACCGAAAAATTAACACCAGAAGAAGCCAAAGAAAAGAAAAGCTGGTTATGAACAACAGAATCAAAGGCCTTTGAAAGATCAAGTCTACAGAGATATACGCCTTTACCCTTAGAAGAATTAGAAAGTAGAATAGAAGGAAGGACACGATGAGCATGTTGGCACCCCACACCAGGTCTGAAACCAAGTTGATTTTCACCAAAGAAAGAAATATTTCGAGTTAAATTAGATAAAAGAATATACTCGAAGACCTTGCTAATATTGCAAGAAACAGAAACTGGACGGTAAGAAGAGCAATCTGTTGGCGGTTTACCTCTTTTTAAAATTGAAGTCACGCTGCCACACAAAAAGCTTTCCGGGACGACAGAAGATGCCAAGCACATTTAAAACAAAAGTGACACAAGTTCAGCACATTGGGGAGTTAGATGCATTTTAGAGATACCATCAGCATCAATAGATTTCGACTTAAGATGATTCAAAGCATTCAAAACTTCACAACGCGATATAGGCAAAACAAAGCGCTGACTTAGAAATCTAGGGACAATTTTAACAAACGGTTCACCAAACTTTCTATGAATAAAATAATTCAAAACGGAGAAACTCTTCGAATAATATGCATGCCAAGAACTTGGTGGAATATCAATACTACGTACATCAGAATCGTCTGTTTTACTTGAATTAATTACTTTCCTCTAATCTTTAGGTGAAGATGGACAATCAAGCCCTCGGTATCGGATACTTTTTAGATACTTCTTAAATTCTAATTTAGTTTTCTGTTTAATAAGAAAAACATTACCGGACCTAGGTCAACCACAGTCTGTCCAAATTTTTAGCCAAAATTTAGCTTTATTTTTACAGGCCTTAAGGTTTGGGTCAAGTGACCAAAGAGGCTTTTGAGTATTTTATTGGATTCGCTTTACTGGGACAGAAATTTTTTCAGCTTCTTTCATAGCAGAGAGGATAGAATGATAATATCGGTCTATTTCATATTTAGCATAAATAAAATTCTGACTATACTGCAAAAGCTGATAAGGAACATAAATCGTACTTAGAAGTGAAGCCAAAGTTATAAGATAAACAGAAAAATTCAAATCATTCCAATTAGGCTTATAAAACCATTTAGAACGTACCCCACGACTCTTAGAAACACTCCCAGAACAAACAACAGACTTTGATAAACAAAAAGACAGCGGAAGGTAATCAAAATCATTCTCAGCAAAATGATCCATAACGGGTGAATAAACGAGAGCTGCAGAACAAATAACATGATTAATGTCTGATTTACTACCTGACTAGTGAATATACGTATAATCGTGGGACTTTCGAGCAATTTTATAAGCCGGGAGAGAATCAAAAATCTGACCATTCCTTACATTATCAGAAACCAGATCGGTATTAAAATCACCAGCAATAACAAAATGCAACCCGTTATCCGATATCTTATGAATCAAAGTTTTAAGACCATTACAAATACAAGAGAAATTCTGAAGTGAACGAATGAAACGATCATTATATGGCAAATACACATTAATTAATACGACATTACCAAGACGCACCGCAAGAAAAGTGTCATCTGATTTGAAAAGAACAGGACTCGCACCAGAAATATTTTTCTTGAAAACACATGCTAAGCCGCCGCAAGGGCGGCCACACGTAATTTTAGCTGGACGCACAAAAACAACGTGATCACAGCTTCGTCTCAGAAAATTTTTCGCTAAAGGGAGTCAGTAAATGTTCTTGGAGACAAACAACGTCGTAATTAACATAGAGATCATCAATAAAAAAGTCCTTGCCTTTCGTTCCATTAATATTAAATGAGACTATACTTATGTCTGGATTCATTTCTGAGAATAGACCTTATCAGTGATCTTTTTAATCACAGGGCATGGTAGGCTGTAAGAAGAATGGGATCCTCCACAATTGGCACATTTTGAAGATTCCGTACAACGATCTCTGTTCGTAGATAAATGAGGTCCAGCACAACGAGCACACTTGGGAGCGCTACTAGTACATGCACTTTCCAAGTGTCCAGGGGAACGACACTTGAAGCAACACTTTGGCAATTGCTTGAACTCATAAACACGGAAGTTTTCAAACCCAATCTTCACACCGTTTCGCAGAAATGATCCTTTAGCAATCGCGTCTACAAATTCAAGCTTAACCGATTTGCTTGTTCCAAATTGACTAGACCCGATTATACCAAACTGGTTCCGTAGCATATCAAGGTCAAAATCAGACGGGACTTCTCGAATAACACCAGTGTGTTTTTTAGATAAAACTTTCACACTAGAACCAGATAGAGCTTCCTTTGCTGATTTGCAAAAATCTTCAGCTGCAGATTTCTCAATATTCACCGTCCACCGCTTTTTAGTCGCTTGCACTCTGGACACCTACTGATGACCAGAAATTGAGTCTATTACTGATTTTCGCTTTAGTGGGTCACCATGCTCAGATGGGTGATCGGAGATAAAAATTGTAGTATGCGTATCACACGCAGCAGGTTGGCTAATCACAGGTATTTGAGGAAAGTTCAGATTGTGCGAATCAATCTTGGCAGAAACTAGCGATCGAAGCTATAAAACTCTAAGCTATAAGACTCTAAGCTATAAGACTCTAAGCTATATTACTCTAAGCTATAAGACTCTAAGCTATAAGACTCTAGGCTATAAGACTCTAAGCTAAAAGATTATAATATAGAATACTCTTGAATATAATACTCTAGTCAATAATACTCTAAGCCTAAAAGATTCTAAGCTATGAGACTCTAGGATATAAGACTCTAAGCTATATGAATCTAAGCTAAAAAACTCTAGGAAAGAATTATCTAAGATGAAAGACTATCATCTCCTCAACTATACTATATAAGAATATAACACGGACGAATCTAATTTCTTTAAAAATAATCTCTAAGACTCAATGATATAAGAATATGATCTATAAGAATATAAAATATAAGACTCTAGGCTATAAGACTCTAAGCTATAAGACTAAGCTATAAAACTATAAGCTAGAAAACTCTAAGTTATAAGACTATAAGCTATAAGACTATAAGCTAAAATACTCTCAGCAATAATACTCTAAGCAAAAAGACACTAATCTATAAGACTCTAAGCTAAAAGACTCTAAGCTATAAGACTATAAGCTATAAGACTAAGCTATAAGACTCTAAGATATAAAACTCTAAGACTAAAAAAACTCTAAAAACTCTATAAACTCTAAGACTCTAAGCTATAAGCTATAATACTCTAAGCTATAAGTATATAAGCTATGTAACTCTAAGATATAAGACTATAGGCTATAATACTCTAAGCTATAGGATTCTAAACTATAAGGCTCTAGGCTATAAGTCTATAAGCTATAAGACTAAGTTACAAAACTATAAGCTAGAAAACTCTAAGATATAAGACTATAAGCTATAAGAATCTAATATATAATACTATAATATAAAAGACTATAATATATAAAACTCTAAGATAAAAGTATATAATATTTAATTCTAAAGCATTTAAAACTCTATAATAAAATATTCTATGATATAAGAATATAATCTATAATAATATTAAATATAATACTCTAAGATATAATACTCTAAGCATAAAATATAATACTCTATTCTAATAAACTATATAAGACTATAAGATATAAGACTAATATATAAAACTAACATCTATAAATCTCTAATTTATAAGACTCTAAGTTATAAGACTCTAAGATATATGACTCTAATATATAAAAATCTAGGCTATAATACTCTAATCTATAATAGTCTAATATATGAGACTCTAATCTATAATACCCTAAAATACAATATTATAAGCTGTAAGACTCTAATCTATAACACTAATCTATAAGAATCTAAGCTCTAACACTCTCAGATATAAGACACTACTATTTACTACATTAATATATAAAAATTAAATATATAAAACTAGAAGCTATAAGACTCTAAGCTATAAAACTCTAAACTGTAAGACTCTAAAACAGAAGACTATAAGCTATAAGATTCTAAGATATACGACTATTTACTATAAGACTCTAAGCTATAATACTATAAGCCTAAATGATTCTAAGCTATAATGCTCTAAGCTATAAAACTCTGAGCTATATGAATCTAAGCTATAGTACTCTAAGACCTAAGACTATAATCTATAATAATATAATTTATAATACTCTAAGATATAATACTCTAAGCAATAATACTAAAAGCTATAAGACTCTGCGATGTTTTGCTCAAAGATAAAAGATTCTAAGCTACAAGATTCTAAGTTATAAAACTAAGCTGAAAGACTAAAAGACATAAGACTTCTAACGACAAGAATCTCAGATATAAGACTCTAATTTATAAGACTTTACGATGTAAGACTCTACATGGGCACCCATAAGCTGAATTCCAGGGGGGCAAACATCGTCTAATTGGCACTTTTAATGCTATATAAGAGAAATCTCAGAACAAAAATATAAAAATAAGGCAGCATCATTCAGCCCCATATGGGCACCCATGAGAATCTAAGCTATAGGACTCTAAGCTGTAAGACTCTAAGTTATAAGACTCTAAGTTATAAGACTCTAATATATAATACTCTAAGCTATAAGACTCTAAGATATAGGAATAAGATCTATAAGACTCTAAGCTATAAGACTCTTAGACTCTTATAAGCTATAAGACTCCAAGCTATAAGACTCTAAGCTCTAAGCTATAAGACTCTAAGTTATAAAACTCTAAGCTATAAGACTCTAAGCTATAAGACTCTAAGATGTAAGACTCTAAGCTATAAGACTCTAAGCTATAAGACTATAACCTATAAGACTCTAAGCTATAAGACTCTAAGCTTTCAGACTCTATACTATAAGACTATTTATTAGCTATAAGACTTTTAGCTATAAGACTCTAAGCTATTAAGACTCTAAGCTATAATACTCTAAGCTATAAGACTCTAAGCTATAAGACACTAAGCTATAAGACTTTTAGCTATAAGACTTTTAGCTATAAGACTCTAAGCTATAAGAATCTAATATATAAGACTATAAGCTATAAGAATATAATCTATAATACTCTAAGATATAAGACTCTAAGCTATAAGACTAAAAGATATAAGACTCTAAGCTATAAGACTCTAAGCTATAATACTCTAACCTAAAAGACAAAATACATGTCAAGAAATTCTGATTGGATGCTGGTTTTCGGAATTGATGGGTACAGATGGGGGGGGGGGCTCAATCTGAAGCAGAAACTTGGCCTAATTTTCTATTCAGAAAAAGAAAATTTAAAATCTAGTTAGTATACCGGCCGACCTAAAAAAAAACAGAACGAAAAACTCAACCTTCTCCAACTACCTCTTTATGAGCTGGACATTACGTTTTTTATTCAGAATAAAATTGATATTAAAGTGATGTGGACATTTTTTCCAAAGCTTTTAAAATTTCCGTTTTACTAAGCTAATAGTTTTTTTTTTATTTTACTTAATTATTTCACTTAATTTTAAAAATTTTACTTAATTATTTTTATTTTACTTAATATATTTTAATTAACAATCTAAACAATGAGAATGACTTATATTACTCTAATTACTGGTGCAGTCGGTATTGTCACCTTAAAAAAATTCATGAAATGATTTTATATTATTTAATTTTAAACAACATTTTATTCAAATATTTCATATATATTAACTAAAATATTTTAAATATTAATGAAATACAAATATTTAATACAAATATAAATAAATAATGATACAGAATACAAATAAAATATTTTAAAATAAAATATTTATATAATATTTTGTATGTATTATATAATATTTTATATAGTGTAATATTAATTTTATGCAAAATAATTTTATATTAAACAATAAAATATTTTCATTAAATAATAAACCTTTTTAGCCTTCTTTTGCATCATAACACCGTCAAAAGAATGTAATTCATCTGGACTCAATTGTTTCAAATACTCTTCTTTTTTTCTCTTATATTCTTCACAATCTTCTTTGTTTGGTGAAAGATATTTTGCCTTTTCTTCGTCGGACATCTCCTTCCACATCTTACTACAGGCGGCAAAAATTTCTAATAAGAATAATAGGACTGTCAATAAAAACACCTTGGCTTGATAAAAAAAAACTCTAAAAAAACAAGTTGATTGGACATCGCATGGACCTAGTCAAAATTATAAGTAAATACAACACATTGGCAAACTTCGGATCGCGAGCCGGGTGCAGTGATTCGAAAAAATGAATGCAGCTCTTGAAAAAGAAAATGTAAATAGAATTTATTTTTGAGTATTTTTTTCAAAAAGGATCTTTATAATATCATATCACCGTTCAAAAGCATCACTCTCAAAAGAGTATTTAACGCAATTACTTCGTACCGCGTTAACGAATTATGAGCCCACTTTCAGAAAATTCACGACGAAGTTACGAACACAGCTGACATCTACCAGCAAACAATAGCTGTCATATAACAAAATTTAGACATACTGATGTATTCGTTTGAAAATATTGTCATAAAAAAAAAAAAATCAATTTATGTTTTGATATTTTAGTTTTTCATTTGCTTTTGAAATGAGAGACAATTGGAATTCAACTCCACCTGTAACGAAGCTTGTACATCTCTGCTACAAATTGTCGATGCTCTATTGTTTAAAACTTTAGATAGTTCGAAGTTGTTTCCCAGTCCCTTAAAAAACTCAATAAATTGAACAAAAATCAATATTATTGGATTCCCAAATTAATTTGACAGTAGCGAAGCTTATCCAGCTTTGCTATGTACAGTCGATTCTCTGTTGTTTAAAAATTTATATAGTTCGAAGCTGATTCCCAGTCCCTCTGTCACTGGAACTCGGAACGCGGAAAGCTTGTATATATGTGATACTCGAATTACACTTCAACATAATTATCGTGTTATTCTTCAGTTTAATGCCATGAGCATGTTTTAAGTCAGTCTAAGTTTTAACTTATGAGTCAGCAATTTCAGTCGAATTAAGAAATATATGGTGTCAATTCAATTGACCTTTCTTGTTTATCCTTCACAGAATGATAAATTTTATAGGATTTGTATTCTCCTGAGAGTTGTTATGATTTTCACTATTGCTTTTCTTCTAACCGTAGATTTATTTCCACACCATCGATTTTATATAATCCTCGCTGTCACTTTTCTTCTAACAGCAGACTTTGCTGTCCATCATTTTCATTTATGATTCGTTGTGATGCTTGTAGTCGCACGTCTTCTAGTCGCAGATCTTGTTTGTACTTCGTTTTCGTTCATTATTACCTCGGACATTTTTCCCAGCCCTTGTAACAAGCAATCTCAATATGTTGCTTGAACCAAACATAGATTAACAGTTTAAATATAATAAATAGGTTGAACATGCAGAATCTATAGGAAATATTTTCAAAGCAATAAAACCAAAATTTCAAAAGTAGTTCTTAGATTTATGAGATTAAAGAAGAATACCAAGGCAAACAAATGTACCGAGGGACACAGAGACAAGGAGAGTGATATTAGGGCATTACAATAAATATGAACTAAAAATAAAAATGGATAAAAAGTAGATAAGACCACACTGCTTTTCCATTTACGAAAATTTAACAGAGAAAAACAGGTTTAATTTAAATAAAGCAGGGAAAACGAACTAAAAACAAAACAACAACAAACTATTAACTAATAACAAATTCCAAATATTTCAACTCCACACCTGGGAGACTTTATCAACGGGTAAAAAGAGGAAAACAAAACCAGAAAAATTAGCTAAATCATCCAAAGAAAAAGACAAAAACAATACAACAAGAGAAAAAAAAAATACAAAAGACAAACAAATTAATAAAGCACATCTTAATAAACTTCCACAATTTTTTATTATTTTTTTTTCTTTTTCTTTCCTTTTTTCCCCCGTTGATAAGGGCTCCCTTCGTTGTAACTGCTTTATTTAAATAAAACCCCTTTTTCTTTTATAAATTCTCGTGGAACAAAAAGTAAAATATCAGCAGGAAAAATATTTAAAAAAATATAGAAAAGGCAAACGGAATGTGTGTGGGGAGAGGGGGTAGGCAGGTTATGCGCATAAACAGGAATTAATTATTAACTAAAATACGGTGAAATAACAGCGTTTAAACACATAAAAAATTATTAGAAGAAAAATATGAAGAGATTAGGAGAAAAAAACAACAACAACAAAAAAAAAAACCTTATTTTCAAAACTCCATCACAAAAGCAGTTTTCATGGAAACATGAAACTACCTATAAAAGCAGGATTCAGCCGCTTTTAGACACCCAGCATGCATTGAAAGCCCTTTAAATAAAAATACTTATTTTAAACAAAAAAAACATATTATTATTATTATTTGTTTTGCACTCAGCCTATTCAAACGTATAAAAAGTAGAGTAATACATAGAAAAACACATAAACACACAAATAGCAAGCACATAGAATACACCTATTGAGCAAAAAAACAACTCACAGCTGAAAGAACCTAATAAGCCGGTGATGCGGACCAGTGGCAGATCCACGTGAGGAGCACGGGGGGCACGCTCCCCCTAACGTAGTGCCGGATTTAGGGTTAGGGATACTTGCTCTGGTTGGGATTTGGACGAAAGTTATGTTTTTGTAATTGGTTTTTAATAGTTGAGTTATTAATAAGTTTTTAATTGTTAAGACTATTTTTTTTTTTTGCAAACAAGTTTGGAACAAAGTGTCAATTACTTTGTGTGCTCTCTGTTAGTACTGATGACGCATACCGCCTAAAAATAGTTACTTAAATTTATATTTATCAAGGGAATCTGTCCGTATTACCACAAAAGCCAACTGGGAGGCGAAAATTTTTATTTCGTAATAAAAAGGAGGGGAAATAAAAGGAGGGGAAATAATCCTAACTTCTTTATGCTGTCGAAACGATATTTCAGTATTGTGGCGTCACAACAGGGCTGAAAAACTTAATATTCAACCTTCTTTTTAATGTCAAAAATTTGCTTCCGAGTCTTACCATGGCACAGAGGAGAATAATTTGATATCATTACTTTTTTTGGCTGTCACAATATTTGGGTTTGCTGTTTTTGCGAAGCAGGGTGGTTTTTACAACATTGTTGTATTTTTATGGGATTTGTATAATAGAAAGTAAATGAATGAGAAGTGCAAAGATATTAATAATTTACGTTTTGGATTTTGGTGAGCTAATGATGGCCAATTTACTGCCTATTTTTATCTAATTGAAGCTCTGCATTATATGACATATCACCTCTTATGTTTATCCAAAAACATTAAAATAAGAGGTAAGTCTTTAGAAATATCTGAACTTTAATAAAGATTCGTAGAAGTTTACACTTAAAACTAAGTATATGAGTCGAAATAGTCCTTCAGAACTCGGAGTAATTATTTAAGAAAAATTGATTTTCGAAAAACTGTTTATAAAAGAAGGCAAATAATTATGTTTTTTTTTTTTTTTTTTTTTTTTCTAGCCAGTATAGATGGGTCTCTGAATTCTCAGATTGAATAAATGGAATGGCATCGATTTTTTTTTCAAACATTTACTAATGAAATGTTGACAAAAAGTGGAAAGTCACACCACTTGAGTTAACCACGGAAATGGAATGCAACTATAATATTACTTCAAAATTTCTCCCCTTTTCAATACCAACCAGACACAAAATATAGTTATGTTTTTGTATAGAGGTTGCATATATTTGTCTATAAAATTGTATAAACTGCAATATATACCGCTCAGGATTTTTATACTTATTTTGATACATGCCATTCAATCATATTTCCACAACTAGTTGTTTATAAATCAAAATTTTTACCGGACAATTCTCTTACTTAATACTAAAGGAATTTCAAATTTTTCTATTCATACTCAACAGACATATCGAGATTTAAACGTTTGAATTGAATATCTGAAAATCTCAAGATTAAAAAAATTAAATAGAAATCTACCACAGCTTGAAACCCTGAGAATTTAAATCACCAATATATACCTATTAAATACAAAAATAACAAACACATAATTATTTGTGTTTAAGGAGTATTTCGACTCATATACTTAGTTTGAAGCACATATCTACATGAATCTTTATTAGAGTTCATATTTTTCTGACGATTTTGGTCTTTATTCGAATATTTTAGGAAGAATAGAAGAGGAAATACGGTACTAACGAAGAGATCTAAACTGACCGGACTCTAGACTGAGAGGACTAGCCATTATAAACGTTCACCAAAATATTGAAGTAGACATCGACAGTGTCAGAAATAGATGTGGCGGGAGTAGAAATAAAGAAATAACCTTTTTCTTATAAAGTTGTGAATCCTGTAATTTAGCCAAAATATATTGAACTTTAAAAAGTGGAAAGATACACCACATTATTATGCAAAGCGAAATTTTGATTATTAAATTTTTAGATTTTTAGTAATTTTTTAGAGATTTCGTCAAAGTTGAATACTGTTTGTTAAAACACCATTTTTAAAAAGAAAAATAGTGATTAATTAATGAGTGACTGCCTATGTTTAAAACCCTCGTTTTAAATGTCTTCATACATTTTCCTATCCCTTTGTTCTATTTTGCTTGTTACACTTCCTAAACGAACTAGTGTTTAATGTTTAATACATCTTTAACGAATATACATGTCTATTTTAATCCTCATTACCTACTCTTCATTACTAATATAATTACTAAACGATGCCATAAAGTTAGGCGACATACTAAATAGTTTGACCCATACGAATAGAATGCTTGCTTTCTATTCGAAATGAATGCTAAACCCCAAAAGATGATTCAAGACCATTTTCTTTTTTACAATACAAAGCCTAACTTACTCGCTATAGTGGGCAGAAATGCAAAGGCAAAAAATTATGCAGAAAATATTAAATATCATATTTTTTTGTAGATGGTGAACAGCTTTTTATTCTTTTTATGGCGGGGTGGTTTTTATAACTTACTATTTTTTGTATCAATACTTTAATATCATTTTAACTTAAACAGATTTATTAGAACTTTAACCCTCACCAGATTTTAGATTAAATTTATGACCTACCTACAACCTACAACACATAACAACTATCAATCTACAACACATAACTCTAGATTCCCTTTTAATTACTGCAGTTTTTCCGTTTGCAAATTTAATTTAAGAAACCGATCTTTCACCCCCCCCCCCAAAAACGTATTATAAAATAACCCAACGCCACATATTCTAAATCCCAGTCAAATTGAATGATTGTCGCCTCCATCAAAGTTAATGTATAAAATTATCATGCACCCCCCCCCCCAACACGTAGCAACACACGCTCAACCAACCCTAATATTAGAGATCTCCGTCTACTTGGAGCAATTTCAACTCTTTAAGAATTGTCGTAGCCACCTATCATGCACCCCCCCCACCGCAACATGTATCATCAACCTACACATAGCCCATAGTTCTATGTACTCCCTTTTAACTGCTGCTATTTCAATGCTTTCAAATTTATTCAAAGAGACTATCAGGCACCCCCCAATACGGGGCCGGTCCCTCTCAGCCATCTCCAACTCTAGATCTAATTTACATTTCAGCAAGTTAAACTCTATCAAATTTATCGACTCACCTGATTGTGCCCCTCCCCGCAACCCGTGTCAACCCGACCCACCCACTCCATAACTATAGATATGTCATTTTATTTGCTGATATTTCACCGTTTGCACATTTATCGCAGAAACCTATCACACACCCCTCCCCCCAAAAAGTAGCAACAAACTACCCCCAAACAATAACTCTCAAGATTCCCTTCAATTTGCTGCTATTTCTACGCTTGCAAATTAAATTAATCACACTATTATTCACCCCCCCCCAACACGTAGCAACTACCTACCCACAACACCTACATCTAGAGCTCACTGTTAATGTTGTGCATTTTCTCTGCTTGCAAATTTTTTTAAGAACCCTACCTTGCACCCTCCCCCCGAATACTTAGTAAGTAGCTACCAAAAACCCATAACTCTAGAAATTCCCTTCAAATTGCTGCTATTTCACCGTTTGCAACTTTATTCAAGCAACCAATTATGCACCCCCCCCACAACACGTAGCAACTACCTACCCATAACACATAATTCTAGAGATTCCCTTTAAATTACTGCTATTTCTCCCTTTTCAACTTTATTGAAGCAACCTATTATGCAACCCCTCCAACACTTAGCAACTACCTACCCACCACACACAATTCTAGAGATTGCCTTCAAATTGCAGCTATTTCTCCGTTTTCAACTTTATTGAAGCAACCTATTATGCACCCCCCCCCCAAACACGTGTCAACTAACTACCCAAAACCCATAATTCTAGAAACCTCCTTTAAATGACTGCTATTTTACCTTCTGCATCTTTATACAAGAAAACTATTATTCACTCCCCTCTCAACACTTAGCAACTACCTACCCACAAACCACACTTTTAGACATTCCCTTCAAATTAATGTTATTTTTGAGTCTGCAACTTTTTTGAAGAACACTAGCTTTCACTCCCCTTCCCCCCAAATAGTAGCATCTACCACCCCACCCCAAATTGTTATTGATATTCCCGTCTATCTTCATCAATTTAACTTTTTGATACTTCATTGAATAACCCAATTTTGCCCCCCCCCCCAAGACGTAGCAACTACCTACCCATAACACATAATTCTAGAGAGTCCCTTTAAATTGCTTCGTTTTCTACGCTTTCAATTTTATTGAATAAACTAATTCTGCACCCCCCCCCCCCCAACACGTAGTAACTAACTACGCGTACCACATAATTCTAGATTGTCCTGTTTATTTACATATTTTTTTCATCCTGAAAATTTAATTATGAAACTTGTTATGCACCCCCCCCCCCAAACACGTAGTACCTGCCAACCCATAATCCACAGCTTTAGAGTGTCCAGTTAAATTGATGAAATTTCTCATTTTGATGATTCTTTTAAGAACAATATTTTACACCCCCCCCCCCCCAAAACGTTGCACATAACTACCCAAAACCACTAGTTCTAAAGATCCTCTTTAAATTGCATCTTTTTCTCTTCTTTTAACTTTTTCAAATCACCTTATTCTGCACCCCCCCCCCCCCACAAAAAAACGTAGCAACTACCTACCCACAACCACATAATTCGAGAGATTCCCTTTAAATTTCGTCTATTTTTACTTTTTAAACTTTTTTGAATAAACCTATTATGCCGCCCCTCGCCCCCCAACACGTAGCAACTAACTACTAACAATCCATAGATTAAGATATTCTCGTTAAATTGCTGATATTTTTATGCCTGCAACTTCATTGAAAAAGAATATCATGCACCCCCCAATACGAGGCAACTACCTACCGATAATACAGAGCTTTAGATTTAATTTAAATTGCTGCAATTTCAACGTTTGCAAATTTATCCAAGAACATTATTATGCACCCCCCCCCAACACGTGGCAACTCCCAACGTATAACCCATCCTTCTAGATTCCCTTCTATCTGCATAAGGTTCTCAGTTTACAGCTTTCTTAAAGAAACTTGTTATGCACCCCC
>NC_142794.1:101713401-101740715 GCF_049724085.1 Artemia sp. Qi Xiang Cuo | reverse complement strand
CCTTCTTTTTCCAAATTAAAAGAAAAATTTACAATTTTTCTCCATTGGTGACGAAAAACTCTCTGATTATATCTTTTGAAATTGCTGCTATAAATTGTTTTTTAGATAGATTGCTTTCATATAAGTTACTAACCACTATTTTAGATTTAATTTTAGTTAGGATCTTTTGCAGAAATATTTTGTATTTTTGCCAATTATTTATCAGTAATTTAAAAAAAACAAAAGAATAATGATATCAATAATATAAATTATTTGACAACATTGCCTACATAATAGGTCTGTAAAAACTGAAATTTGGAAAAATCAACATTTTACCGTAATTTTCAGGGATCGGTTTTTTTTTCAATGACTTTAGTTATGGAAATTCAATTCCTGATATTTCAGTAGATTTTTAACACATATCAATGTTTTTTTTCCAGATTTTGGAAATGTATTTGCATATCTTTAAAACCTTATAAATTGTGACTAAGCAAAGTTGTGGAGCTGAAAACAATTGTGTTATACTTTATTTAAGGAGAAGATCTATTTTTCAATGTTTTATTTTTATAACACAAAGATATTTAGAGGTAATGAAAGATCAGGACCCACTAGAGTGAGAAGGAGTGGAGTTAGGTACTTCAAATTATTGTCCCAGTACATAATGTATCCTGTAAACCTATCCCTGAAAGTTTCATTTTCCTAACCTAACCCCTTTCTAAGATAGTTAAATATAATAAAGAACGAACTCTTGTCTATACTAACCTGTATTGGTAACTTAACTATAGTGTAGGTTTGAATCCGGGTTGCAGCGGTAGCTAGCAACCCAGTAAGAGACGATCACGTCCAATGTTAAGAAATATATTCCAAAATATATCCATGGTATCCGAGCAATAGTTCGAATATTTCAATTCAAGCTAGAAAAATACCTTAAAATGTTAAAATTAGTTTTATTTTTGGTTAGGTTCTAACTAGCCGATGTGGGATTGACTATATAGTTTCAGACCTAAAAATTCCATTTTTTTATATATCTTATTTTTCAGTTTAGAATCGCTAAAGTTATTATGTAAACTGCAAAAATATTTATGATATCTGAGCAATAATTTTAATCTTTTCATTCAAACTAACATAATACCTGAAAATTTAAAAATTAGTTTTACTTTTTGTTAGGTTATGGATACTTGATACGAGTCATAAGAAGTGTTAATTGTCTTACTTTCTCTTTACTGATTCAATTATTGATGTAGTAAAGGTGTTAAGGATAATTGTCCGGAGAAATGTTCACCGGGTTGGGATTATCTATAGGATCTATTTCCGGGGGAGGGGGGATTTTTCCAATTTCAATTTCAATTTATAACTGGGATTTATTTTACTATATACATAAAAAACAAACAAACAAAATACCCCCAGAAGCAAGCTTGTGCGGGGGTAATCCCTTCTAGACACATAAAAAATCATAATAACAAAATAAGATCCAAAATAATAACTCTTTTCACTCTTTTCCAAAGGACAAATTCTCCATGGGAGAACGTTCTGGGGTAGCAAATTCCCACTTTTGGGGGGATTTCCGGCAAAAATTTCCTACGGGGCTGGGATTACAGACATGATATGAAAACTATCAGAGATTAAGGTCTTTTTCAAATGAAAGTGTGCTAAGAGTAGAGTAACTTTTTATTTACAACAAGACTTAACCCTGTTAATCAACGAAAACGCAAATGCTTTGTGGCATAAATAAGCGCAACACACACTTGTGTAATGCAAACAACTTTTCAGGCGGAATAGTGTGTAAAAAATTTTCCGTCGGTAATTTTCAGCGAGAATGGTGTTGTCTGGTGTGAATTTTTCTGATAGGGGGATGACATTTTACGTGGATCCTGGTTGCAGCGGTAGCTAGCAACCTAGTAAGAGACGATCACGTCCAATGTTAAGAAATATAAAAACCCATAGTTCCTAACAAATGAGTCAGATCAAAACAAAAAGTACACCATTAGAACCGCCTTGTCCAAAACCCCTGTATAGGAAACTTTCTGTTCCTTGGCTTGAACAGCAAGGGAAATATATTGGCTTGAAAATCAAGAAAATTGACTTTAACCACGTTATTCTCCCCAAACAGGATATTTTTTTCTCTTTTCTTTTTTTCTTTTCCACAGATAGCGTGGCACTGGAACATTGTAGAGGGTTGTTCAATAGCTCATTTTAAAGGAAATTAATTGGGTTAAAAATCTATACTAACTAAAATAAATTATTTCTAAAAGAGAATAAATTTTTCCACCAAAAACTGCATTTTTGATGTCTTTTCACACTGCAGTCTTTCAAACATAATCATACCAGCGGTGATTTGAACCCACGCCTCTGAAGAGACTGGTGGCTAACACCAGTGTCTTGGACCACTCAGCCAGGCTGCCTCTTATAATTTGGGTTGCAGCAGTAGCTAGCAACCTAGTAAGAGACGATCAGTCCCATGCTAAGAAATATACAAACTCAAAACTCCTAAAAATAGAGTAAGATCAAAACAAAAGTATTATAATAAAGATCAAACTCTTCCCTATATATACTAACTTGCATACGCAACTTCACTATAGTTAAGATTACAGTATTTATATTATACATCATTATAAATAATAAAAGGTTCAAATGTTCAAAGATAATAGAGTTAAAAATTTTCCCACACCAGGAATTGAACCCGAGCCTGTTAAGTGAAAGTCAACTATCCTAGCCACTAGACCATATGGAACCATAAAGATGTATGATTTAAGAGCCATATGCATATTATTATTTCAGCATACCAATTATAATAAGGCCAAAACAAAATTGTCGACTTGCAACCTTACTTTTGACACATTAGTTAAATCTTCATCAGGCTTAAAAAATGTTTTGCTAGTTTTACATCTGGGTTGCAGCGGTAGCTAGCAACCTAGTAAGAGACGATCATGTCCAATGTTAAGAAATATAAAAACCCATAGTTCCTAACGAAGGAGTCAGATCAAAACAAAAAGTACGCCATTAGAACCGCCTTGTCCGAAACCCCTGTATAGGATACTTTCTGTCCCTTGGCTTGAACAGCAACGGAAATATATTGGCTTGAAAATCAAGAAAATTGACTTTAACCACATTATTCTCCCCAAACGGGATATTTTTTTCTCTTTTCTTTTTTCTTTTCCACAGATAGCTTGGCACTGGAACATCATAGAGGGTTGTTCAATAGCTCATTTTAAAGGAAATTAATTGGGTTAAAAATCTATAGTAACTAAAATAAATTATTTCTAAAAACGAATAAATTTTTCCACCAAAAACTGCATTTTTGATGTCTTTTCACACTGCAGTCTTTCAAACATAATCGTATACCAGTGGTAAGATTTGAACCCACGCCTCCGAAGAGACTGGTGGCTAACACCAGTGTCTTGGACCACTCGGCCAGGCTGCCTCTCATAAATAAATATATATGTGAATTTGGGTTGCAGCAGTAGCTAGCAACCTAGTAAGAGACGATCAGTCCCATGCTAAGAAATATAACAAAACTCCTAAAAATAGAGTAAGATCAAAACAAAAGTACATTATTAGAACTACCTTGTCTGAAACCCTACTAGATAAATAATGAATGTTTTAGCTTTATATTAGAGCTATGACGTGAATAGAAAAACACGAAATTATATTGTTGTTTCTGATGACGTCATGAAATAATATCATTGCGCCTTGACGTCAATAAAATCATTACGCCGTGACGTCATAATTACTACTTAAGAACGACACAGATGTAAATTCTCTCATTATTGATTAGAATAATGGTTAGATCGAAGCAAGCTATACGCAATTTGAAAAAACAGTACTACACAAACAACAGAGATAGTATCTTGAAAAGAGAAAAGCAAAGGTATTCAACCGACCAGGCGCATCGAGAAGTAAAAATTGAGAGAGCAAAACAAAGGTATTCAACCGACCAGGCGTATCGAGAAGTAATAATTGAGAGATCAAAACAAAGGTATTCAACTGACCAGGCGTATCGAGAAGTAATAATTGAGAGAGCAAAACAAAACAGCAAGATGTGTTATCACAATGATGAAGATTATAGACATGCAAAAATTGAGACAGCCAAACAAAAGATCAAGGAGTGTTACTGGGGTGACAAAATCTATAATGAAAAAATTAAATTCTCTGCGAGGTTGTACCGAAGAACGCATAAGGACAAAGGGAAAAATTACATTCAGAAATACAAGAAGATGGCAAAAATGCAGGCTGATCTTTGTAAATTGAGAAACATTTTACGCATGTTTTATCGGGATCACAAAAAGTATTCAAAATTACAGATTAAAATTCTCTTTGAAAGAGCGGATGCTGTTGAAAAGTTGGCTAGAAATTCCTTGGCAAAGCTTCATAGTAATATCCAAAAGAAATGTTGTCAGTTTAACAAAAAGCTTCCAAGGTATGGATTGGCAGCTGCGGAACAGTTTATAGATGCAATGGAAAATATTCGACAACACGGTGAATATACGGAGGCGTACTTCTTAGATAATTTGTATATTAATTTTGGAAGGAGCAATTGCAGTTTATGTAGCAGCAATAAAACTATATATACAAGCAAACCTATCAACAGCAAAGGAAAAGCAATGTTTTTCAATTATGGCGAAAACGAGCCTGTTAGGTTTATTATTAAATGTTTTTGTAAGACTAATGATTTAGAACAAATTCCTGGAACACCGACTCAAGAAAAAAGCATTTCTAACTGTGTTTTAAACAGTTCGTTTAGTTCTACTGAATATTTGGCAAAAAATTCTCTGTGTAGTAGAACAAACTGTCCTGAAAAGTACGAGTCAACTATTGAAAAATGCTCTAAAACTAGATCTGACAAGGAAATTATGATGGCTGAAGTCACCTATAACAATCTGAGTAAACATTCAAAACCAAAAATTGGGCAGCAGGTTACTTGGCAATGTCACCCTGATATCTGCAAGCTCTATCCGACGGATATTGAATTATGTCAAATTCTTTTTGATATCCTTGAAAATAATATAGCATTAAAATTTTCAACTGACAAAGCGGTTAATTTCTACCTTGGAGGCTTGGATTATTGTGAAATCAATTACAGGGACACAAGAAAGCATGAGCATTCGTTATACTGTCGCCCAAATGAGGGATGTCAGAGCTATTTGCGTTCTCTAAGGGCACTAGCTCCACATTTTCCTCTCTTGAACTGTTTCATTAATAGCGTATATAAGGCAGTATCAAAATGTAAGATTATACAACATATTAATCTACTAAAAGTCGAGGGCTCGTACAAGGAACTAAGTCATTACATAGAGGAAGTGTCAAGTAGACTCTGTCGTAATAATAGTCAAGACTTCATTTATGGTGATAGCAATATTAGAGTTTCTGTGGATGAAAATACAATAATAAAATTATTTGGTGAGAGCCTTGATAAGGTAGCTAACATTAGGGATGTATACCCCACAATGCATTGTGACAGTTGTGAGCAGATAAAGACAAAATACCAATTGAAGAGTCTAAGATCCCTTTCAAATAAGAAAGGTTTTGATGTAATGATGGCCACGATTTTAGAACACCTACAACAGGACATACCCAAAGATGACAGAGAACAACTAATTCAATGTACAGGTTGGAAAGAGGATGTCATAGATTCATTCTTTGTCTGTGATTACTGTGCTGGGAAAATGTTGAAAAGTCAGGAGAATGTCCGATCAGTATTAAATAACCTTCATATAGACTGTACACCGGAATGTATAAAGTGTTTAAATAATTTTGAAATGGCAATGATTCGATTTGTAATGCCTTGTCTTACGATCGTCAGATTAGGGCAAGTAACTGCATTGAAGAGACCTAGAACAGAACTTGTTGACGCTCTTAAGGGGAGAATACCATTAAGGGGCAACCTATTAGTTTAGCACAGATTGTATATTAGGTTTCACAATAATCTGTACTTTTAGATATTGATATTGTGCCATCAGTGTTGAAAACTTTTTACTTCTTGGTAGGCAGGAAAAATATTCTCTTGAAGTTTTCCTCTTTTATACTCTTTTTGGGCCATAAAGATGTCCTTCGAAATTTTATGTAGGACCTTTGTTTTTTCCCCCTAATAACTGGTGGAATAACCCTATCCAAGAAAATACGAAACATCTGTTAAGAACTGTTTTTCTTTAAATTCTTAGTAAGTTTTCAGAAATTGAAGGGCATAAAAAAAATTGTATTTGTAGAATAATAAAAATATAAAGTGATGCTTGTTGATATTATTCTTGTACATATTCTGCCACGAACTTGTAAATTACGAAAAACTTCTCATTAGAAAGTATTTTGTTTATGGCTCATTAAACCTCACAATTATTTTCATTATCTTTCCTGTTTCGGGCTACGTGCAAGTTTGGGATAAAACTTGCAATGTTTCAGAATTGTGCTAAGATTATTTAAAATTATTCAATCATTCTAGTGACTAAGTTAATTGTCAGTTGCTAATCGAACTTTATTTTGTCCAGGGAATGTTTGGAGCCAGATCAGGGGGTGTGTGGCCCCTCACTAGATCCAACAATGGCCCTGCTTTCATGATTTGCTGTAGCTTAATTATTAAGCTTTAGTATGACGTAGCAAACGACTTTTGCAGATGCCAAAACAAATGATCTTAGTCGTTTCTATTTCTTGGATTTTCTTTTGGAGAAAAGAAGGGGGTTGAGTTTTTTTTTTGATTTAGTGAGATAATTTAATCGTAAAATGGATTAATTTTGCTTCACTGATTCCACGAAATATTTGGGCGCAAGAGAGGAGGGGCAAAGTCCCCGAATCGGAAATTTTCTGTTTTTACAATAATTTCTTATCTATTTGATGCAATACTCTTTTTTATGTGATAGTTGAAGAGCTCCAATCCTTACAATGCTATTACAAATGTGAGAAATTCTATCTATTTTATATTAAATTTTCTTTTTGGAGTTGAAAATTTAATTATCTTAAAGATTCTTTTATTTAAAGTTGTATATGTGCCTAATTACTTATACATAGTATATAATAATGCGTCTTATTTGCTCCAGACTATTGATCTAGTAGCCGCAACCTACTAACAAAAAATTCAAAACCACGTTAGAAAAAAATCTTCTGAGAAAAGTCGTTCATTTAAAGCTGGTTCATGAATGTTAATTATCAACGAGCCTGTTAGGGTTATTAGTAAATGTGTTTGTAAGACTAATGATTTAGAACAAATTCCTGGAACACCGACTCAAGAAAAAGTATTTCTAACTGTGTTTTAAACAGTTCGTTTAGTTCTACTGAATATTTGGCAAAAAATTCTCTGTGTAGTAGAACAAACTGTCCTGAAAAGTACGAGTCAACTATTGAAAAATGCTCTAAAACTAGATCTGACAAGGAAATTATGATGGCTGAAGTCACCTATAACAATCTGAGTAAACATTCAAAACCAAAAATTGGGCAGCAGGTTACTTAGCAATGTCACCCTGATATCTGCAAGCTCTATCCGATGGATATTGAATTATGTCAAATTCTTTTTGATATCCTTGAAAATAATATAGCATTAAAATTTTCAACTGACAAAGTGGTTAATTTCTACCTTGGCGGCTTGGATTATTGTGAAATCAATTACAGGGACCCAAGAAAGCATGGGCATTCGTTATACTGTAGCCCAAATGAGGGATGTCAGAGCTATTTGCGTTCTCTAAGGGCACTAGCTCCACATTTTCCTGTCTTGAACTGTTTCATTAATAGCGTATATAAGGCAGTATCAAAATGTAAGATTATACAACATATTAATCTACTAAAAGTCGAGGGCTCGTACAAGGAACTAAGTCATTACATAGAAGAAGTGTCAAGTAGACTCTGTCGTAATAATAGTCAAGACTTCATTTATGGTGATAGCAATATTAGAGTTTCTGTGGATGAAAATACAATAATAAAATTATTTGGTGAGAGCCTTGATAAGGTAGCTAACATTAGGGATGTATACCCCACAATGCATTGTGACAGTTGTGAGCAGATAAAGACAAAATACCAATTGAAGAGTCTAAGATCCCTTTCAAATAAGAAAGGTTTTGATGTAATGATGGCCACGATTTTAGAACACCTACAACAGGACATACCCAAAGATGACAGAGAACAACTAATTCAATGTACAGGTTGGAAAGAGGATGTCATAGATTCATTCTTTGTCTGTGATTACTGTGCTGGGACAATGTTGAAAAGTCAGGAGAATGTCCGATCAGTATTAAATAACCTTCATATAGACTGTACACCGGAATGTATAAAGTGTTTAAATAATTTTGAAATGGCAATGATTCGATTTGTATTGCCTTGTCTTACGATCGTCAGATTAGGGCAAGTAACTGCATTGAAGAGACCTAGAACAGAACTTGTTGACGCTCTTAAGGGGAGAATACCATTAAGGGGCAACCTATTAGTTTAGCACAGATTGTATATTAGGTTTCACAATAATCTGTACTTTTAGATATTGATATTGTGCCATCAGTGTTGAAAACTTTTTACTTCTTGGTAAGGAAAAATATTCTCTTGAAGTTTTCCTCTTTTATACTCTTTTTTGGGCCATAAAGATGTCCTTCGAAATTTTATGTAGGACCTTTGTTTTTTCCCCCTAATAACTGGTGGAATAACACTATCCAAGAAAATACGAAACATCTGTTAAGAACTGTTTTTCGTTAAATTCTTAGTAAGTTTTCAGAAATTGAAGGGCATAAAAAAAATTGTATTTGTAGAATAATAAAAATATAAAGTGATGCTTGTTGATATTATTCTTGTACATATTCTGCCACGAACTTGTAAATTACGAAAAACTTCTCATTAGAAAGTATTTTGTTTATGGCTCATTAAACCTCACAATTATTTTCATTATCTTTCCTGTTTCGGGCTACTTGCAAGTTTGGTATAAAACTTGCAATGTTTCAGAATTGTGCTAAGATTATTTAAAATTATTCAATCATTCTAGTGACTAAGTTAATTGTCAGTTGCTAATCGAACTTTATTTTGTCCAGGGAATGTTTGGAGCCAGATCAGGGGGGGGGGTGTGTGGCCCCTCACTATATCCAACAATGGCCCTGCTTTCATGATTTGCTGTAGCTTAATTATTAAGCTTTAGAATGACGTAGCAAACGACTTTTGCAGATGCCAAAACAAATGATCTTAGTCGTTTCTATTTCTTGGATTTTCTTTTTGAGAAAAGAAGGGGGTTGAGTTTTTTTTTTGATTTAGTGAGATAATTTAATCGTAAAATGGATTAATTTTGCTTCACTGATTCCACGAAATATTTGGGCGCAAGAGAGGAGGGGCAAAGTCCCCGAATCGGAAATTTTCTGTTTTTACAATAATTTCTTATCTATTTGATGCAATACTCTTTTTTTATGTGATAGTTGAAGAGCTCCAATCCTTACAATGCTATTACAAATGTGAGAAATTCTATCAATTTTATATTAAATTTTCTTTTTGGAGTTGAAAATTTAATTATCTTAAAGATTCTTTTATTTAAAGTTGTATATGGGCTTAAGTACTTATACATAGTATATAATAATGAGTCTTATTTGCTCCAGGCTATTGATCTAGTAGCCGCAACCTACTAACAAAAAATTCAAAACCACGTTAGAAAAAATCTTCTGAGAAAAGTCGTTCTTTTAAAGCTGGTTCATGAATGTTAATTATAAACGAGCCTGTTAGGGTTATTAGTAAATGTGTTTGTAAGACTAATGATTTAGAACAAATTCCTGGAACACCGACTCAAGAAAAAAGTATTTCTAACTGTGTTTTAAACAGTTCGTTTAGTTCTACTGAATATTTGGCAAAAAATTCTCTGTGTAGTAGAACACACTGTCCTGAAAAGTACGAGTCAACTATTGAAAAATGCTCTAAAACTAGATCTGACAAGGAAATTATGATGGCTGAAGTCACCTATAACAATCTGAGTAAACATTCAAAACCAAAAATTGGGCAGCAGGTTACTTGGCAATGTCACCCTGATATCTGCAAGCTCTATCCGATGGATATTGAATTATGTCAAATTCTTTTTGATATCCTTGAAAATAATATAGCATTAAAATTTTCAACTGACAAAGTGGTTAATTTCTACCTTGGCGGCTTGGATTATTGTGAAATCAATTACAGGGACCCAAGAAAGCATGGGCATTCGTTATACTGTAGCCCAAATGAGGGATGTCAGAGCTATTTGCGTTCTCTAAGGGCACTAGCTCCACATTTTCCTGTCTTGAACTGTTTCATTAATAGCGTATATAAGGCAGTATCAAAATGTAAGATTATACAACATATTAATCTACTTAAAGTCGAGGGCTCGTACAAGGAACTAAGTCATTACATAGAAGAAGTGTCAAGTAGACTCTGTCGTAATAATAGTCAAGACTTCATTTACGGTGATAGCAATATTAGAGTTTCTGTGGATGAAAATACAATAATAAAATTATTTGGTGAGAGCCTTGATAAGGTAGCTAACATTAGGGATGTATACCCCACAATGCATTGTGACAGTTGTGAGCAGATAAAGACAAAATACCAATTGAAGAGTCTAAGATCCCTTTCAAATAAGAAAGGTTTTGATGTAATGATGGCCACGATTTTAGAACACCTGCAACAGGACATACCCAAAGATGACAGAGAACAACTAATTCAATGTACAGGCTGGAAAGAGGATGTCATAGATTCATTCTTTGTCTGTGATTACTGTGCTGGGAAAATATTGAAAAGTCAGGAGAATGTCCGATCAGTATTAAATAACCTTCATGTAGACTGTACACCGGAATGTATAAAGTGTTTAAATAATTTTGAAATGGCAATGATTCGATTTGTAATGCCTTGTCTTACGATCGCCAGATTATGGCAAGTAACTGCATTGAAGAGACCTAGAACAGAGCTTGTTGACGCTCTTAAGGGGAGAATACCATTAAGGGGCAACCTATTAGTTTAGCACAGATTGTCTATTAGGTTTCACAATAATCTGTACTTTTAGATATTGATATTGTGCCATCAGTGTTGAAAACTTTTTACTTCTTGGTAAGGAAAAATATTCTCTTGAAGTTTTCCTCTTTTATACTCTTTTTTGGGCCATAAAGATGTCCTTCGAAATTTTATGTAGGACCTTTGTTTTTTCCCCCTAATAACTGGTGGAATAACCCTATCCAAGAAAATACAAAACATCTGTTAAGAACTGTTTTTCGTTAAGTTCTTAGTAAGTTTTCAGAAATTGAAGGGCATAAAAAAAATTGTATTTGTAGAATAATAAAAATATAAAGTGATGCTTGTTGATATTATTCTTGTACATATTCTGCCACGAACTTGTAAATTACGAAAAACTTCTCATTAGAAAGTATTTTGTTTATGGCTCATTAAACCTCACAATTATTTTCATTATCTTTCCTGTTTCGGGTTACGTGCAAGTTTGGGATAAAACTTGCAATGTTTCAGAATTGTGCTAAGATTATTTAAAATTATTCAATCATTCTAGTTACTAAGTTAATTGTCAGTTGCTAATCGAACTTTATTTTGTCCAGGGAATGTTTGGAGCCAGATCAGGGGGGTGTATGGCCCCTCACTAGATCCAACAATGGCCCTGCTTTCATGATTTGCTGTAGCTTAATTATTAAGCTTTAGTATGACGTAGCAAACGACTTTTGCAGATGCCAAAACAAATGATCTTAGTCGTTTCTATTTCTTGGATTTTCTTTTGGTGAAAAGAAGGGGGGTGAGTTTTTTTTTTGATTTAGTGAGATAATTTAATCGTAAAATGGATTAATTTTGCTTCACTGATTCCACGAAATATTTGGGCGCAAGAGAGGAGGGGCAAAGTCCCCGAATCGGAAATTTTCTGTTTTTACAATAATTTCTTATCTATTTGATGCAATACTCTTTTTTTTATGTGATAGTTGAAGAGCTCCAATCCTTACAATGCTATTACAAATGTGAGAAATTCTATCTTTTATATTAAATTTTCTTTTTGGAGTTGAAAATTTAATTATCTTAAAGATTCTTTTATTTAAAGTTGTATATGTGCCTAAGTACTTATACATAGTATATAATAATGAGTCTTATTTGCTCCAGACTATTGATCTAGTAGCCGCAACCTACTAACAAAAAATTCAAAACCACGTTAGAAAAAAATCTTCTGAGAAAAGTCGTTCATTTAAAGCTGGTTCATGAATGTTAATTATCATTTCACTTTATCTTCAAAGTAAAGGTTTATAGCTAAAAAAAAAAAAATTGGGACCTTCGAAAAGAAACCTGAATATCAAAATGAATTGTCCACCATTATAATCACCTCAAAACCGTAAACTGGGGGTTTTCAGCTCCCTCTGTAGCCCATAGTATTCATAATACCATTGTATATTATGGTAGTATTAGTATATGCTATACAGTATATACTATTTATTATTTACTATTATTAGTATATATTATGCATAGCATATACTATGGTATTATGGACCATGTAGTCCATAAAGTCCATAATACCATGCCATACTAGGATGAAGGTCGCTAAACTAGAAGAAACACAACTGTGTCGGAAAGAGCTCAATTTATTTGCTGCTGAACTCATTCATTTCTAAAATCCACTAAAGGTTAGTTCACTAAATTAATCCAATTAAATCACTTTATTTGTCCGCTAAGATTGCCAAAGATGGTTCTTTTGGGCCATCTAAGGCCAAACGAAAAGTAGGTTATTCTGCAATGGGATTGAAGGAGGTCACAAGAAAGGATTTAAAGCAAACCGGGACTTCCTTTGAGGCTGTAAAAGGGAGGCTTTGAAAAGATTTGAATGGAAAACGAGTGTGCCCAACTGTGTTGGTCTTAGGCAGCAAGTTTTTTGTAGAAGTATTTCTAAAGATTAATTGAATCCTGTTTCATTTCCTTAACAGAAAGCAGGCCGTCCGCAGTTAGGATGGGGGGGATGTCGTAAAGAAGGATTTGATGGAAATGGGATCTTCCTGGGAGGGTGTAAAGAGGGTGGCTTTGAATAGATTAGGATGGATGAGATTAGGATGTGTGGAATAGATTAGGATGGGTGGCTTTGAATATCATTAAAGTATCAATATCCAGCATCATGTCGCAGCATCATGCTATGACGTTATGCTGATTTGTATATTGATTTTCATCTATTTTCATCAATGAAAATAACTTAGATCAACAATAAACTTGATGTTAAATTTAATTAAGGTTAAACCTTAAATTAAGCTTAAAATGTAAGATACATTAAAACTTAAGAGAATCGGAAAAATAAATCAAACTGTTTTCCAATTTTGTGTTGGGGGAAGGCGGTAGCTCACCTAAGCTACATGGTTCCTGTTTCTTTTAATTTTTTAAGCTACTTTTTACTTGCATTTGCATTTTTTTCATCTCATGTTTTGTTAGCGTTATCTATTTAGTCGTTTCTTGTTGGTTTTTGTTGCTGTTCCTCTATTTTGTCTTTGTTATTTAGTGTTGTTATGCATCAGTGTTAATTATTTAATTACTTAATTAAACAAGTGTTAATTAGTTAGTACTCAGTAGTTATTTATTTAACTGCTTCTTGTCGATACTTATTTCTTTAGTGTTTGTGTTTATTATCATTTTGAGTGTTGCTTTTATTAGTTTTTTGTTCAGTTTCGTACTCCATCTTTTCGGCGATCTGCTCACCTTTGGTTTTATAACAGATTAAATCTGGATATGCTCTGTCGTTTACCAATAAATTTTTCACACAATCAAATAGGCTATGTGTGGGACTTTGTACGACTCACCGTTGCTATTCCTAGTCGATACGTAAGCACTTTTCGTGAAACGCGAAATTATCCTACAAGTAAAATGATCCTATCCTGAATTTTGGGTTTTTACTATAATTTACAAACAAAGGTTAGAAATTGGACTAATAAAATTTTATTTTCTGAATTATAGCTCGTTCAGAAAGAAGCGTTAAAAATATTTGATAGCGTTTTTTACCAGATGAATTTGGGAAAAAGGAAAAAATTGTTAAAAAAAATGGTAAAAAATTGGTGAAAAAATTGGTAAAAACACCCCTCAAGCAGAAAAATTTTTGCATGCAAGATTTCATTTTATCAACTATATAAACACAAAACGCATAAAAGTATAAAGTAAATAATTTTGCATTAGAAACACTTTGTGAAGATGATTATGATTTTTTCTAGAAGAAGCATTCAAAATCTCTAATTGTGTTATATATATATATATATATATATATATATATATATATATATATATATATATATATATATATATATATATATATATATATATATAATAAAATTGATATAGGGCACAATACGAGGGGATGACCACTTTCTGAAATGACGTACACCGGGTGGTCCAACATCGTCATTCTTGTACTTTCTAAAGCTACTAAAATAAAATGTAATTAAAGTGTTATTTGGTGAAAGATATTTAAAAAAATGTTTCCCTTTTCACCGAGTGACGCTCGGGACCCTGGTATTATTTTCATAGGTTACGGGGAATTTTTTGCTCCCATGTTTAGTTTGCAATCGGATGGCGGAAAAAAGCCTATAATTTTCTCATATTTTCATTTGATCTTTTTTTGTTGAAAAAGATGACTGTATTTTTACCTTTTTATAATAGTTTTAAGGGCTAACGGGACTAACTTGCTTATTTTAGGGCGAAGCTGGAGAAATTTAAGGAACAAGATTACCAGAAACTAAAGATGCATTGTGAAAGAAGTGGAATTTTGTTCACGGACCCTTTATTCCCGGTTAATACAGCTAGTCTAGTTTTCACACGGCCGAGACCCCCTGGCCGAATTGAATGGAAAAGACCTACTGTATGTTAAAGTTTCGTTGCCTATTTTTTATATGAAGTGGTTTTGGGAAAAACACGATTTTTTTTTGTCTGTGTTTGGGGGGTTAGATTGAAAATGTTTGCAATATTTTGAAATTTATTATTTACTTTCGCATATGAACTTTAGCTTGGACAAATGTGGGAATTTTTTATTTGATTTGATAATTCGGGTAAATTGAATGAAAAATGCCAGCTATGTGTTGACATTTTGATATTCTTTTTTTTTATACAAACAACATTTGATATGTTTTTTTTCCTTTTTTTAATCAGGCGGAATTAAATGGAAGACGCCTACTCTATGTTTATATTTCGTTATTTCCTTTCTATAATAACTTTGGCTCGGACAGATATATATATATATATATATATATATATATATATATATATATATATATATATATATATATATATATATATATATATATATATATATATATATATATATATATATATATGTATATATATATATATATATATATATATATATATATATATATATATATATATATATATATATATATATATATATATATATATATATATATATATATATATTATATATATATATATATATATATATATATTTTTTTCCAAGTAGAACCTACCATTAGGGCTCATCAGAAGAAATATCACCTGCCTTAATGGGTTTCGAGGCTTTACTTTATTTACCCGGCACAGTGGAGCCTCTACCATAAGATCTATATGGTATTCCTATGTCAGGTAAAACTTTGTGAAATACATACATACTAGTCAAGCTATTAAAAATTACATACAAAAAGTGTTTCATTGTCTCCTTAATAAAATCCCAGAGGTCACTGAGCAGAGACTATTCTGGAACAAATGAAGACTGGTCCAGATGTGTCTTTTATTGGTATCCAGACCCAATTACAGATTTAAATATCCTTAAGCTTGTTTGATAACAGTCTACAAATTCAAAATTCCAAAAAAGAAAAGCGAAAGAGAAATTATATTAAAATATCACTCAGTATTTCTTTACAATTTTTCGTATATTTAATTAAAAGTTCATGATTCATAAAACTAAATTTTTTGAATTGCCAACTAATTTTTTTGGCAGAAAAATCTCTTGAGATCAGTTTTTCGCTCAGCTTTTTACATCTATTTTTGCAATCTGTGTAATTACTGCATATTTTTGCATACCTAAATAATTGGGAATAATAAGCTGAATAAGTAATATTTGAATGTATATTACTTTCAAGGAATGGAAAATTAATAACTTCAAAATTAAAATCATCCGTTTTATTATATATTTTAAAAACTAATTTATTATTATCTGAAGTATTAATATTTAAATCTAAGAAATAGTCAGAGTGCCCCATCCCATAGCTAGGCTCCAGAATTAACTTTTGTGGATAAATATTTTTTTGAAATCTCAATAAACTCTGCACAATTTATTGCTAAGAGATCATCCAGATATCTTTTATTATTTGAAAGGTTATATTTTACATTGCTTGGGCTTTTTTTATTTATCATATATTCTCATATTTATCTCGAATTTATTCTTTTTTTTGTCATTTTTTTTAGTCCTAAAAACATTTGTAAAAGTCTTAAAAGTCACAAAAGAGATAACAGTTTACTCTCTCCGGTGAACTTCCTGCTTCTTATTTTGTTTATACTTCCCATCCTATTCAAAGACGTCTTGCCTGTCATTGTCATCTCTCTCTCTTCATATCTAATATCTGAAATTTATTTTGGCATTCTTTTGTCATTTGTGCTAGTCTTGAAATCTTGCAGTAAACATTACTTGGTAGAATGAGGTACATTATCAAATAACTTATACTTGTGAAACTGGTACCGAAAGAGAACGCAAGTTGTATCGAGCTTAGACGTATCCAAACTCGATTTGTAATTCTTGAAAGTTTGCGTCTGTCAACACTTACACCCGGTATTGGATTTTTAAAATTAATTACATCTTTTTGCCAAATTTTATTTTCTATTGAATAAAACATAATGGTTTACAAAATACTCCCATCCCTTGGTGGTTCAATTTCACTTATTTTATTTTTCACTGCTAATATTAACGGTTTATCGCTACTGTGACAGTAGAGGTAATATACTGTAGCGAAAAGTCCTAAACTTTCCATTGAAGATTTTTGATACACATCTAAAACCACTCAGTCTTCATGACCCTGCCTTCGCGCAGGCTCAATGACAATTTTCAACGCAGGCTCAAAACCCAATTAGCAACTGAAACTATGGCTCTGATGGTTTGTGAAACTTCCCAAATTGCGCGCTATGAAATGTGTGTCATGTTTGGAGAAACATTTGGCTACTGTATATTACCTCTTCTGTGGCTACTGCATATCAATTTTGTACTAAAAACCAACGCTATTACTGCTGCTGAAAACTTCTTTCAGTCCCAACCCGCCAGAGGCCAACACAGCTACGCACGCTCCTCCTTCCAGGTCTGCTCTATTGTTAATTGTTCACTCTCAAGTGAATTACCTACTTCTTTTTGGCCTTGTTTATATGTCCCATCCTATTCGAGGACGTCTTGCCTTTTGTTGTCATCTATCATTCTTAATATCTATTTTTCGCAATTTTGCCTACCACGGTGAAGAAAAGTAATCATTTAAGGTTGCCAAATACAGCAGATCGCAAATCAATTACATGCTTACTGTTTTCTGTTGTTTGTGGGCATATTCCCTTTTATGGATAAATGTAATTTTTTGGAACAATAGGGTAGTCTTAGGTTCTTATCTGTAAAAATTCATGACAGGCCTCAGATTGGAAAGCTCTCCTCCTACCAGATTGGGAAGCTCTTACGTCTCCCCTTAGAAATGTTATCTCTAATGAGGATTACTCCCCCTTCTAATGAAACCGTGTCTAGATTATCATGCTGCAAGAATGTTTCATGCCTAGGAGTTCTTACTTAGTCTCCACTGTACTAAGTGGACCAAGAAGAGCAAGAAAGAAATCTTTCTTGTGGTATGCTTTTAAGAAAGGTTTCTGAAGCCATGTCAAAAATTTTTTCCAGTTCATTCCAGTTCATTGTTTTGTCCACCCACCCCCCACCTTTTTAGTCATTAGTTATTTTTATTATTGCTGAGTAACAGAAAGAACTTGTTTTTGGCAGTTTCAGCTACAACTTATGACCCTGCCGTGAAATATTATGATAAATATAAGTGCACACAGATGGCGGGATGAGAATGTGGAGTTGTTTGTCCTTGAATTTATCATGGGGGCTGTCGAAACCATAAAATTTTATTTTAAAACAGTTATTTTTTTCAATTATATTGTGGAAATTTGTTCATTGTCCCCAGCAAGGGTAAATCCAGGATTTTGTTCGAGGGTGAGTGGTATTTTTGGTCGTGGGGGTTGGGTTGCAAAAAACTTGAAAAGTCGCATCAAAATTTGTTTGTATGTATTTTTGTTACATTTCTACGAGTTCGATAAACATTTTTTTTGGGGGGGGGGGGTTCAAATGCCGTTACCTCCCCTGGATAAGGTCTTGGTCCCCAGTTTATTTTTACTGCTAATTAGCAGTTACTGGTTTTTTTTTGTTAAACAGGCTAGAAATATTTATATCAATGAATAAATGACATTTTTGTTTCTTGCAGGAATTGTCCAGGAACCCAAATTTGGTTGTAGAAGGTAGAAGCGCGTTGGACGTGCACCCAGGTATGCATGGAAACTGCTCATTTGTGGCTGCCTGTAGAATGTCCCGGCGTCATACAAGGGAATATTCCACTTTCGCTTTTGGAAGTTTGGAGCATGGATTGAAGTGGTTATCGACGATTTGCTACCGAGTTCAAACGGAGAACTTATTTATGCACGTTCCGAAAGTCGGAATCAATTCTGGTAAGTTTATAGCAACGGGAAAATGAGATATTACTTTCCTATAATTATGTGGTAAAAAGAAGGGTGCTTTAATTTCATTTGTTTACGACTGCGGCGTGTTTTCTTAAGCCAATCACTTCATATATCAGAAAGAAAAGCTAAATAGCTGTATATTACGTCCAAATGGACCTTGAAGTAGAAGAAATGTCGTTTTAAAATTACGTTTTTTTATTGGATCTTTAACTTTTGGCTTAGCTTGTCTTTCGTCATTGTGAAAGACATATCGCCGAACCTTTGTTTGTTTTGACTGTTCCCCTCCTCAACGCCTCGCTCTTTATGCTAAAGTTTGATTTTCTCACAACTCTATTTTTTTAAAAAAAAAAAAAAATGTAGAGTAAAGAGCGAGGCGTTGAGGAGGGGACAGCCCCCTTCATATACGGAATAATTTCTGTTCGTTTTAAGTTTTAACGTCGTTCCTTACTTTCAGTTAAAAAAACTTGTTTTTTTTATTTAATTATGATTATTTATTTATTTATTTATTATTTATTTATATTATTTATTTATTATTTAATTATTTATTTAATTATTGAATAAATAAAGGTCCTGAGTAAAATAAGTTTGAAATTTTCATATCTATGACATGTAGGAAGTACAAAAACAAAAAGATGCATGTCCAGAAAATAAGCATAAGAAAACTTTTCTACTTTAGGGGTGACGCCAAAAGTGTCGTGTTTAGTGCTATATCAAGCTAACTAATGTGAGAAATGATTAAAATCAAGTAGATATATAATCCAAATATTTCAAATAAGCCAATAAATATAACACTATAATTTCTGATATCCCCCAAGCCCAAGCTTTCACTCTAGAGACGCGGCACCTAAAGTGCCATTTAAAACTTGCTGATGGTGCCATTTATATGAAGGACGTAGACATGATCAATGTATTTTATATGAGCAAATAAAAATCTATCGAATATAGTCCGGTAGCCTGCGAGCCCCACTCCTGTGTAAGTGCACAAAAAGTGCCGTTTTTTTTTCCCTAATAAAAAGCATATGGCCAAATTTATAAACATAACCTATATATTTACGAATATCATACGAAGGAGCCACCCAGCATCTCTCGGTTATGGTAAACCACAAGCACTAAAAAAAAAGGAGACAGATCAATGCGACCCATGTAAAAAAAAGTCATTTCCCTTATTGTTTAAGGTGGGGGACTGTAATTTCCCTTTAGTAGGTTTTGACTGTTGATTCCCATGGTATACTTTTCATTTTTCATCTGACGCAATTTACGAGGGATGACATGCTTGTCATTCAACAGGCTCTTTAGCCAAATTTAAATAAATATGGCACTTTTTTTTTTTTTTTTAAAGCCCCTTTCAAACTTACTTGATCCTTGAGAACTTTTAAACAAGCTACAATTCTTACCCTCTCCCTCGATTAAGAAAGATGTCAAAGAACATAGAATATAAACCTAAAAAATTTGTTTCTGTATTTTTAGTAACCTCTTCGACGAGGAACTTTTTAGAATATTTAAAATATTAGGCTTTCGTTTTGAACCTGTTAAACCATTTAAGATAGGCCTATAGGATATTCTCCCTCCCCTGACAATGAGAAATGTCCATGAATATAGAACGAAAATTTAAATAATTTGTTTCTGTGTATTTTCGTACTTTTTTCGACGACGAAAATTTTAGAGAGCTTATAATTTTAGGTATTATATATTCAATATTTTTATTGTCTTTATTTCCTTTTCAGGTTTCACCTGCCCTTAAGTCTATTTGCTGCTTATTTCCTATGATTAGAGTTATAGAAGGCTTCAATTAAACACAATCACAGGAAATAGCATAGACTACTTAGAACTACTAAATTTTACCGGACATAATCACCAGATACAATAGCATTGACTACTGGAACTACCAAAATTCACTGCAAAATCTTCAAAATTGGCTTCACAAAAACAAGAATCAGCTCCACCTACTTTTTGTAGACCGTTTTTAGTAAATCTTTGGAAAATTATATGCGTATGAACTTATTGGCTCCACGGGCAAAGTGCTTTTACTGCTAAAAAGGGTCGTGTTTGTTCCGTCATCTTTCAATCTATCATGCAATCATAAGTGTCTTATATGGATGATCCTTTTTTAGAAGTTAAAATGACCAGAAAATGGACAAGCACTGTTTTTTTTTTATCAACTTTGAACTTATATTCCTAATTCGCTGGAACTAGGGAACCCCAGCACACAATAGCTAATTAAAAATAAAAATACCTATTCCCCCAACGAAGGCCAAATTTTTCTTCTAAGCAGCTTAGAACAACTTACCCAAGCAAGTTCCTGGACCAAGGGGGCCATAGTGTATAAAAAACGATTCAGCGGCAAGGGTCATCTAGAAATGCGCCAGAAGTCTTAGTTTTTACTAGTTTGAAACTTATTATTAAAATCCTTTGTTACGAAGATTATTTTGAAACTTTGAAAATTTATTACACCTTTAGAGTCCTCTATTTTATCATTCTTACTTAAGGACAGGGATTACAAGCTTTTGGATAAAAATAACACACCTTCGAAACTAGTAATTATATCAAAGAAAAACAAAACTGAATCTACATTTTGAAATAAATCAAACAATTAAAGTTTACACATATGAAATTTTTCTTGCAAATTCCTTGATTTCATTCAGCATTCCATATTACTTGTATAGTTTAATATTAAGGCTTTCGACTAAGTGATGTCAGTTCATGGAAATTAGGAGAGTTAGAGGGTGTATGTGTAAATATGTATTTTTAAAATACATTTTTAGTGCCCCTAAACAAATGAGGAGATATTTTAAGACGAGAGTTCTATTGTTTACAGTTTACTCACGTGTGTTTGCTACCTCATAGTTTTAGCAAGTGCTATTGCTTACTTATGCAAGTTTATATCGGGATGAGGCAAGGCTAAACAAATTTAAGTGTGAACAGAAGTAAAGCAAAAATAAATTTCCTATTGACCTACAGATACAAGCTCAAGTACATAAAAAATTACGCTTGAACCATTCAGACTAGGACTTAAATATCTTACCACTCTTAGCAGCAGTAGAGGTTGAGATTTAAACTTATCTTATACAAAAACGTATTTGCGAAACATGTCATATGTTTCACCTTCTGATAGGTAAAAGTACGGATGATCCACGTTATATTACTACAGTAAATCGCAGTTCGACGCGCTCGGTGGTTTACCTCTTAGTAAACCACTGGGACAGGACACTTAGGTTGAGCAAGACAGTTCAACTCTGATAACTCAAAAGATGCTATGAAAGCCACCTAAATAATACACCCCCTCCCTGTAATTGATACTTTCAATTATAGGGTAGACAGTCTACCATTGACGAGCATATTTAACCTTGCTTAAATCAGACTCATGCATGAATTCGCAACTTTAATCTTCTGCTTTACAAAACATGGATTTAAGTTCCTCCTCCTAAAATAAATCCGATTTACCGATTGTCCTTTTCTTTCCATCCAATTTTTTTCTCAAGCTATTCACAAGTTTCTCAACTTTTCTAAGACACTATACTCTCTTTCTTCACTCAAACAAACAGTGAAAATCCAACGTTTTTTTATACAAAAATTATTTTGCCATATCTGACTTTTTCTTTGAAATGTTCCATTTATAAAACAAGATTACTTATCAATAATATTTAAAAAAAATGTCTCTAACCTGCACAATACAAGGCGTGCAACATGCCGCCTTTTGAATTCACCATAGTTGACTTGTTAATTCTGAATTCGATCTACAGTCACTTTCCTTTTCATTGTCAATGTTTGTTAGGTTGTTACATTACTATTGTTATTATTCCGACCTCTTCTTCAGAAAGACTAAAAAATTTTTCAAGTTATGTATAGTTGCCATAATTTATTTTGTTTAACCATTTCTTACTGCATACCATTTCTTCCTGCGGTTCGTTTCATTTTATTTTGTTCACAATTTTGTTAATAAACCATTATAACCGGGTATCTGTCTCTGGCTTAATATACTTATTAAACGTATTTAATATATGCAATGCTTTACCCTGATTTGGTATGTTTTACCAATGATTTGGGTCAGTCTTCTTACAGATAACAACATAACCATTTTAATTTTTCAGTGCGCTGATGCTCTTGGGAAATGCCATGAGATACTATGTGTAAGACCAAAATGTACGCAAAAGTTTATTACAAAAGGTGCTATATTTCTAAAGGGATGGGGGGGGAGGAGGAGACATGGCTCTGATCCAAAGAACAATAACAATCGATAAACGATACGACAATAAATAACTTGTAGGTGAATCGTAAGAATCTGGAGATTTTAGGGGCCCTGTGAGGCTCCTTAAAGTTTGCCTATGTGCTAGAGTTAAACTTATAAACAAATTGAGAGGCTAAAAATCCAAGATGGACCGTAGCAGATACATCAGGCACTTGAAGTGGCAGCGATATATTGACGCTTAGTCTAAAAGACTAAGCGTCAAGATCACCATTTTAATTTTGATCACCATGATTTTAATTTTGATCACCTATAACAAGATCACCATTTTAATTTTTCAGTTCAATGATCCTATTAGGAAATAACCATAAAATACTATTTATAAGACCAACCCCGTGCTAAAAAATTTATTAAAAAATGGCATTACATTTCTAAAAGGAAGGGGGGGGGACAAGGCAGAAGTCTACAGACACATAAAAATCGACAAATTATACGGTAAGAAATAACTTGTAAGATAAACTGTAGAAATCTGGAGATATCAGGGGCTCTGTGAGGCTCCTTAAACTTTACCTATGTCCCAGAGTTCAACTTATTGACGCTTAGTCTAAAAGAGGGCTTAAACTACTAATATTTATCTAAAAGCAACACTTCGAAATACAAATACAATTATTTTACTAATATTATGTATAAACATGGATTTTCACAATTCGACTAAAATTACGATATAGAATGTGTTTTTACCCATAGATTATTTAGAATGGACAATCAACTAATTTTGGCATCAATTTACCGAAATAAGATGTCCCTTCGAACATTTTAGCCAAGATTGGTAAAAAAAAATACCTTGACAGATTGGTAAACACAAAGACTCAAAATGGTGACAAAATAACATTGACCAACCCTAAATAATTCATTTTTTCCGGGGGCAGAATTATTTATCTTCATCTTACAGTTATTTTTTGGGTTTCAGTGGTTTTTTTTTTTTTTTTTATTCATGAAAAATTAAAATAAAAATAATTTATAATTTTTTATTCTGTATTGTTGTTTTCGTTTCTTCTTTTTTTTGGTTTTTTGGTTTTTAAAAATAATTTGATTTCTAAATATTCATATTTAAATATTAAATATTTTTAAATTTTTTATTCCAGCTGAAAAATAAATTAATGTACCTTTAAGATGCATTTCTTCCGGTTTAATTGCTAGCAATATTTTGCTAGCATCCTAACACGTCTTCAATTCCATACGCATTTGAAGTAAACTCTACATATATTCAGTATTTTTCCGAATTACTTCTGTTAATAATATTTGCCCAAGTACCGAAAAATAATAAACAGGTAGGAATACTTCATTTTGTTAGAAGACTTTGATGCCAAAACCGGTACAAATAGGGATAGATGGCATCCTAGCTTACGCATAGGGGAGGAAACAAGCAATGGTAATACACTGATACGATTTTGTCGGTATTTTGTAAAATTTTTGGTCAATCACATGACCCATAAGTTAGCGTGATATTCACATAATAGTAACAAGGCTAAGCAAACAAACTATTAGTGTTAATTAGTCATTAATTAATTTTTGTAAATCGAAATATTGGTTTTCGGTCATAACCAGGGCGTCCTCAAGTAGGGATGGAGGTCATAAGAAGAATTTAAAACAATTTAGAAATTCGTTGGAGGATGTAAAGAGTGAAAACGAAATCAAACCAAGGTGGAAAAGGTGCGTGCGTGCCTGTTTTACGTCAGGGGACTTGATGCTACGACGAATATTGGTAGTAATAGTAAAGTAGTGCACTATACCTTAGCAGTGTAATGTAGGCTGCAAGTACAGACATAAAACTAAAAACATAATATCATGTTTTAGCCGGGGCTGGATCTAGGGGATGGGCTAGAGGGTCTTAGGCGTTTACCACCCCCGGCGATTACCCCACGGAAAAAAACCCTCATTAAAATACCCCCGCTGGCAATACCCCTCGGAAAATCCCCCCCCCCCCGCGGAAAATGTGGCTTTTCAAATTTTATTTCAGTTTTATTGTTTTTAATTTCCGTTGGGGGAAGGATTTTCGGTACTTGTGTATTATGCACCACTCACTCAAGTTTACGCTGTGTAAAACTCGTGAACAAACTGGTTTTTTCGTCAGTTTTTTTTTTCAGCTTAGCGTGAGACAAGACATACGGGAAATATATAATTTGGGCTATATATTTGCACATTAGGGGGGCGGGGGGTAAATTATTTGGAAAGTGTGAAGTCAGAAAATAATTCTTTCTAGGTGTATGGCCACTAAAAATGACAAAAGAATAGCGAGGTCTCTGGAAATGTTGTTAGCTAAACAAAAAAAGTAAAAATAAAATCCCAGTACACCTCTCTATCTATCTATCTAATATGCAGAATAATTGTACCAAACACATTTTGCATGCAGACCCGCTATACCCCCCCCCTCCCTAATGTGCAAATCTATAGCCCAAATTTATTTCTAAGGCAACGAAAAACTAGTGAAAAAAACAGTGTGTTCTCGAATTTTACACAGCGTAAACTTGAGTGAGTGGTGCATGATACACAAGTATCAAAATTCATTCCCACTACTACTACTAAAAACTCACCGCAGCACCAAGCCGCCTGAGGCCAACACAGCTACGCACGATCCTCCTCCACCCCAATCTATTCAAAGCCTCCCTTTTTACACCCGTCCACATAGTTCCCATTTCCTTTAAATCTTACTTTATGACGTCCTCTCACCCCAGACGGGGAGGACCTGCGTTCCGTAAAGAACAACCTTCGGCAATCTGTCATCCGTCATCCGCAAAACGTGCCCTAACCACCTCAACCTTTCTTTCATTATAGCCCTAGAGAGCGGTATCGAACCACATTTTTTCGTATAGCCTATTGTTTGAAATACAGTCAGTCAGCCGGGTACCCAGAACAATCCTTAAGTAATTTCTCTGGAAAACATTTAGCAAATCTTCATCCGCTTTTCGCAGCGTCCATGCTTCAGAGCCATAATTGACCACTGTCATCACTGTATCTTCTTATATTCTAATCTTGGTTTGCAGACTTATCTTCCTATTCTTCCAGACTTTTTTTAACTGTGAAAAAACACTCTGAGCCTTGGCTATTCTATTTTTAACATCTTCACTGCTCCCACCATCTTTACTAATAATACTACCAAGGTAAGTGAAGCTGCCCACCTGATCATTCTTTTCATTACCCAACGTCACCTTTTCATCTTCACTTATTCCTAGCCTTAGTGAATTAGTCTTCCTAACAGTAATTTTCAAACCAATTCTAACACCCTGAACTCGCAAATCCTTTAAAACTTCATTCATTTTGCTTACACTTCCATCTAGGATGCTTAAATCACCAGCATAATCCAAGTCTAGGAGACCTTTTCCTCCCCATTTGATTCCGTGGTCTCCCATTGCCTTTCCTGTGTTCCTTAAAACAAAGTCCATCTAAATAATCCATATAAAGGGGGATAGAACACAACCCTGCTTAACTCCTGATTTAATACAAAACCAGCTGCTAACCTCATTTCCTACCTTAACCGCAGTAGTGTTAGTCTCGTACATAGCACTAATCACCTTAATGTATTTGTCTGGTATACCACACAAGGATAAAATCTTTACTAAGGCTCTTCTATAAACAGAATCGAACGCATGCTCGTAATCTATAAAACTGAGGACCAAAGGTGTTTGAAAACTCAGGCACTTCTCAATTATTGGCCTAAGAGTGAAAATTTGGTCGACACATCCTGTACTTTTTCAAAAACCGCACTGCTCCAGTCTGATCTTGAACGACTGTTATATAATATTACTAAAATCATAAAATAAAAGATTCTCCAGAACCAATACTGGCACAAAGGACGTCGAACTGTTTCAGTTGCAGGGTATTTTTTACATGGGGATAAGGAACAAGCCTGTTGCCCAAACCACCGTGGCAGAGATAGATCCCTAAGCCCCGTATTGTCAAGCAGACAGTCAATCCACTCTGCTACAACAGGAACACAAAAAAAAAGATTTATATAACTTGCTGGGTATATAAGGCAAAAAAGGATTATTGATCTAGATGCAGTATTATAAAACACAAGCTTTTCCGTGTTAGATACAGAGATAAATTGCATGGTTCAGTCATTTGTCAATTTCCTAGATGACTTATTTCAATATTGTAAACTTAGCGTATTCGCAGGAATTCCTCTTCCGTGTTAGGTTACATAGTTGTATAAATGACAGGTTAGAGTATGGCAGTTCCTGTCTTATATTCACGTGCCTATTTCCTAGTGACAATCAGTGTTTCCATTCTAGGGATTTCCACCCTGTAATGGGTATTTTGTGGTCTTTTTGGGGCCATTTTTTTATTTAGAGACTTGGGTATTTTTACAAGTCTACTTAATATTAATATAAAATTCTCTTCCGACTCGAAAAAAATAAAACGAAAGTAGTTTTAAGTCCCGTTTTTAAAGAAAGCTAGTAGTCTGGACGCCTCATAAAGGGAGTTAAGGATCTTTTGGACAGTCGATTCGGAATGCTCTGTGTTGGATAGA
>NC_142794.1:101594676-101712901 GCF_049724085.1 Artemia sp. Qi Xiang Cuo | reverse complement strand
AAGGCTCTATCCAACACAGAGCATTCCGAGTCGACTGTCCAAAAGATCCTTAACTCCCTTTATGAGGCGTCCAGACTACTAGCTTTCTGTAAAAACGGGACTGAAAACTACTTTCGTTTAATTTTTTTTCGAGTCGGAAGAGGATTTTATATTAATATTAAGTAGACTTGTAAAAATACCCAAGTCTTTAAATAAAAAAAATGGCCCCTAAAAGACCTCAAAATCCCCATTACAGGGTGGAAATCCCTAGAATGGAAACACTGATTGTCACTAGGAAATAGGCACGTGGATATAAGACAGGAACTGCCATACTATAACCTGTCATTTATACAACTATGTAACCTGTCACGGAAGAGGAATTCCTGCGAATACGCTAAGTTTACAATATTGAAATAAGTCATCTAGGAAATTGACAAATGACTGAACCATGCAATTTATCTCTGTATCTAACAGGGAAAAGCTTGTGTTTGATAATACTGCATCTAGATCAATAATCCTTTTTTGCCGTATATACCCAACAATTTATATAAATCTTTTTTTTTGTGTTCCTGTTGTAGCAGAGTGGATTGACTGTCTGCTTGACAATACGGGGCTTAGGGATCTATCTCTGCCACGGTGGTTTGGGCAACAGGCTTGTTCCTTATCCCCATGTAAAAAATACCCTGCAACTGAAACAGTTCGACGTCCTTTGTGCCAGTATAGGTTCTGGAGAATCTTTTATTTTATGATTTTAGTAATATTATATAACAGTCGTTCAAGATCAGACTGGAGCAGTGCGGTTTTTGAAAAGGTACAGGATGTGTCGACCAAATTTTCACTCTTAGGCCAATAATTGAGAAGTGCCTGAGTTTTCAAACACCTTTGGTCCTCAGTTTTATAGATTACGAGCAAGCGTTCGATTCTGTTGATAGAAGAGCTTTAGTAAAGGTTTTATCCTTGTATGGTATACCAGACAAATACATTAAAGTGATTAGTGCTATGTACGAGAATAACACTGCTGCGGTTAAGGTAGGAAATGAGGTTAGCAGCTGGTTTTGTATTAAATCAGGAGTTAAGCAGGGTTGTGTTCTATCCCCCTTTATATGGATTATTTAGATGGACTTTGTTTTAAGGAACACAGGAAAGGCAATGGGAGACCACGGAATCAAATGGGGAGGAAAAGGTCTCCTAGACTTGGATTATGCTGGTGATTTAAGCATCCTAGATGGAAGTGTAAGCAAAATGAATGAAGTTTTAATGGATTTGCGAGTTCAGGGTGTTAGAATTGGTTTGAAAATTACTGTTAGGAAGACTAATTCACTAAGGCTATGAATAAGTGAAGATGAAAAGGTGACGTTGGGTAATGAAGAGATTGATCAGGTGGGCAGCTTCACTTACCTTGGTAGTATTATTAGTAAAGATGGTGGGAGCAGTGAAGATGTTAAAAATAGAATAGCCAAGGCTCAGGGTGTTTTTTCACAGTTAAAAAAAGTCTGGAAGAATAGGAAGATAAGTCTGCAAACCAAGATTAGAATATTAGAAGCTACAGTGATGACAGTGGTAAAATATGGCTCTGAAGCATGGACGCTGCAAAAAGCGGATGAAGATTTGCTAAATGTTTTCCAGAGAAATTACTTAAGGATTGTTCTGGGTACCCGGCTGACTGACTGTATTTCAAACAATAGGCTATACGAAAAAATGTGGTTCGATACCGCTCTCTAGGGCTATAATGAAAGAAAGGTTGAGGTGGTTAGGGCACGTTTTGCGGATGACGAATGACAGATTGCCGAAGGTTGTTCTTTTCGATCAACCATCTAGGGCTAAACGGAACGCAGGTCCTCCCCGTCTGGGGTGAGAGGACGTCATAAAGTAAGATTTAAAGGAAATGGGAACTATGTGGACGGGTGTAAAAAGGGAGGCTTTGAATAGATTGGGGTGGAGGAGGATCGTGCGTAGCTGTGTTGGCCTCAGGCGGCTTGGTGCTGCGGTGAGTTTTTAGTAGTAGTGGTGGGAAGGAATTTTGATACTTGTGTATCATGCACCACTCACTCAAGTTTACGCTGTGTAAAATTCGAGAACACACTGTTTTTTTCACTAGTTTTTCGTTGCCTTAGAAATAAATTTGGGCTATAGATTTGCACATTAGGGAGGGGGGGGGGGGTATAGCGGGTCTGCATGCAAAATGTGTTTGGTAAAATTATTCTGCATATTAGATAGATAGATAGAGAGGTGTACTGGGATTTTATTTTTACTTTTTTTGTTTAGCTAACAACATTTCCAGATACCTCGCTATTCTTTTGTCATTTTTAGTGGCCATACACCTAGAAAGAATTATTTTCTGACTTCACACTTTCCAAATAATTTACCCCCCGCCCCTCTAATGTGCAAATATATAGCCCAAATTATATATTTGCCGTATGTCTTGTCTCATGCTAAGCTGAAAAAAAAAAACTGACGAAAAAACCAGTTTGTTCACGAGTTTTACACAGCGTAAAGTTGAGTGAGTGGTGCATAATACACAATTACCGAAATTCCTTCCCCCAACGGAAATTAAAAAGAATAAAACTGAAATAAAATTTGAAAAGCCTCATTTTCCGCGGGGGGGGGATTTTCCGAGGGGGATTTCCCGCGGGGGAATTTTACTGAGGTTTTTTTTCCGTGGGGTAAGCGCCGGGGGTGGTAAACGCCTAAGACCCTCTAGCCCAGCCCCTAGATCCAGCCCCGGCTAAAACATGATATTATGTTTTTAGTTTTATGTCTGTACTTGCAGCCTACATTACACTGCTAAGGTATAGTGCACTACTTTACTATTACTACCAATATTCGTCGTAGCATCAAGTCCCCTGACGTAAAACAGGCACGCACGCACCTTTTCCACCTTGGTTTGATTTCGTTTTCACTCTTTACATCCTCCAACGAATTTCTAAATTGTTTTAAATTCTTCTTATGACCTCCATCCCTACTTGAGGACGCCCTGGTTATGACCGAAAACCAATATTTCGATTTACAAAAATTAATTAATGACTAATTAACACTAATAGTTTGTTTGCTTAGCCTTGTTACTATTATGTGAATATCACGCTAACTTATGGGTCATGTGATTGACCAAAAATTTTACAAAATACCGACAAAATCGTATCAGTGTATTACCATTGCTTGTTTCCTCCCCTATGCGTAAGCTGGGATGCCATCTATCCCTATTTGTACCGGTTTTGGCATCAAAGTCTTCTAACAAAATGAAGTATTCCTACCTGTTTATTATTTTTCGGTACTTGGGCAAATATTATTAACAGAAGTAATTCGGAAAAATACTGAATATATGTAGAGTTTACTTCAAATGCGTATGGAATTGAAGACGTGTTAGGATGCTAGCAATTAAACCGGAAGAAATGCATCTTAAAGGTACATTAATTTATTTTTCAGCTGGAATAAAAAATTTAAAAATATTTAATATTTAAATATGAATTTTTAGAAAGCAAATTATTTTTAAAAACCAAAAAAGCAAAAAAAAGAAGAAACGCAAACTCCAATACAGATTAAAAAATTATAATTTATATTTATTTTAATTTTTACTTAATAAAAAAAAAAAAAAAAACCACTGAAACCCAATAAATAACGGTAAGATGAAGCTAAATAATTCTGCCCCCGGAAAAACTGAAGTATTTAGGGTTGGTCAATGTTATTTTGTCACCATTTTGAGTCTTTGTGTTTACCAATCTGTCAAGGTATTTTTTTTTACCAATCTTGGCTAAAATGTTCGAAGGGACATCTTATTTCGGTAAATTGATGCCAAAATTAGTTGATTGTCCATTCTAAATAATCTATGGGTAAAAACACATTCTATATCGTAATTTTAGTCGAATTGTGAAAATCCATGTTTATACATAATATTAGTAAAATAATTGTATTTGTATTTCGAAGTGTTGCTTTTAGATAAATATTAGTAGTTTAAGCCCTATTTTAGACTAAGCGTCAATAAGTTGAACTCTGGGACATAGGTAAAATTTAAGGAGCCTCACAGAGCCCCTGATATCTCCAGATTTCTACAGTTTATCTTACAAGTTATTTCTTACCGTATAATTTGTCGATTTTTCTGTGTCTGTAGAATTATGCCTTGTCCCCCCCCTTCCTTTTAGAAATGTAATGCCATTTTTTAATAAATTTTTTCGCACGGGGTTGGTCTTATAAATAGTATTTTATGGTTATTTACTAATAGGATCATTGAACTGAAAAATTAAAATGGTGATCTTGTTATAGGTGATCAAAATTAAAATCATGGTGATCAAAATTAAAATGGTGATCTTGACGCTTAGTCTTTTAGACTTTTAGACTAAGCGTCAATCTATCGCTGCCACTTCAAGTGCCTGATGTATCTGCTACGGTCCATCTTGGATTTTTAGCCTCTCAATTTGTTTATAAGTTTAACTCTAGCACATAGGCAAACTTTAAGGAGCCTCACAGGGCCCCTAAAATCTCCAGATTCTTACGATTCACCTACAAGTTATTTATTGTCGTATAGTTTATCGATTGTTATGGTTCTTTGGATCAGAGCCATGTCTCCTCCTCCCCCCCATCCCTTTAGAAATATAGCACCTTTTGTAATAAACTTTTGCGTACATTTTGGTCTTACACATAGCATCTTATGGCATTTCCCAAGAGCATCGGCGTACTGAAAAATTAAAATGGTTATGTTGTTATCTGTAAGAAGACTGACCCAAATCATTGGTAAAGCATACCAAATCAGGGTAAAGCATTGCATATATTAAATACGTTTAATACGTATATTAAGCCAAAGACAGATACCCGGTTATAATGGTTTATTAACAAAATTGTGAACAAAATAAAATGAAACGAACTGCAGTAAGAAATGGTTAACCAAAATAAATTATGGCAACTATACATAACTTGAAAAATTTGTTAGGCTTTCTGAAGAAGAGGTCGGAATAATAACAATAGTAATGTAACAACCTAACAAACATTGACAATGAAAAGGAAAGTTACTGTAGATCGAATTCAGAATTAACAAGTCAACTATGGTGAATTCAAAAGGCGGCATGTTGCACGCTTTGTATTGTGCAGGTTAGGGACATTTTTTTTTTAATATTATTGATAAGTAATCTTGTTTTATAAATTTAACATTTCAAAAAAAAAGTCAGATACGTCAAAATAATTTTTGTATAAAAAAAACGTTGGATTTTCACTGTTTGTTTGAGTGAAGAAAGAGAGTATAGTGTCTTAGAAAAGTTGAGAAACTTGTGAAGAGCTTGAGAAAAAAATTGGATGGAAAGAAAAGGACAATCGGTAAATCGGATTTATTTTAGGAGGAGGAACTTAAATCCATGTTTTGTAAAGCAGAAGATTAAAGTTGCGAATTCATGCATGAGTCTGATTTAAGCAAGGTTAAATATGCTCGTCAATGGTAGACTGTCTACCCTATAGTTGAAAGTATCAATTAAAGGGAGGGGGTGTATTATTTAGGTGGCTTTCATAGCATCTTTTGAGTTATCAGAGTTGAACTGTCTTGCTCAACCTAAGTGTCCTGTCCCAGTGGTTTACTAAGAGGTAAACCACCGAGCGAGTCGAACTGCGATTTACTGTAGTAATATAACGTGGATCATCCGTACTTTTACCTATCAGAAGGTGAAATATATGACATGTTTCGCAAATACGTTTTTGTATAAGATAAATTTAAATCTCAACCTCTACTGCTGCTAAGAGTGGTAAGATATTTAAGTCCTAGTCTGAATGGTTCAAGAGTAATTTTTTATGTACTTGAGCTTGTATCTGTAGGTCAATAGGAAATTTATTTTTGCTTTACTTCTGTTCACACTTAAATTTGTTTAGCCTTGCCTCATCCCGATATAAACTTGCATAAGTAAGCAATAGCACTTGCTAAAACTATGAGGTAGCAAACACACGTGAGTAAAATGTAAACAATAGAATTCTCGTCTTAAAATATCTCCTCATTTGTTTAGGGGCACTAAAAATGTATTTTAAAAATACATATTTACACATACACCCTTTAACTCTCCTTATTTCCATGAACTGACGCCACTTAGTCGAAAGCCTTAATATTAAACTATACAAGTAATATGGAATGCTGAATGAAACCAAGGAATCTGCAAGAAAAATTTCATATGGGTAAACTTTAATTGTTTGATTTAGTTCAAAATGTAGATTCAGGTTTTGTTTTTCTTTGATATAATTACTGGTTTCCAAGGTGCGTTATTTTTATCCAAAAGCTTGTAATCCCTGTCCTTAAGTAAGAATGATAAAATAGAGGACTCTAAAGGCGTAATTAATTTTCAAAGTTTCAAAATAATCTTCGTAACAAAGGATTTTAATAATAAGTTTCAAACTAGTAAAAACTAAGACTTCTGGCGCATTTTTAGATGACCCTTGCCGCTGAATCGTTTTTTATACACTATGGCCCCCTTGATCCAGGAACGTGCTTGGGTAAGTTGTTCTAAGCTGCTTAGAAGAAAAATTTGGCCTTCGTTGGGGGACTAGGTATTTTTATTTTTAATTATCTATTGTGTGCTGGGGTTCCCTAGTTCCAGCTAATTAGGAATATAAGTTCAAAGTTGATAAAAAAAAAAACAGTGCTTGTCCATTTTCTGGTCATTTTAACTTCTAAAAAAGGATCATCCATATAAGACACTTATGATTGCATGATAGATTGAAAGATGACGGAACAAACACGCTCCTCTTTACCAGTAAAAGCACTTTGCCCGTGGAGCCAATAAGTTCATACGCATATAATTTTCCAAAGATTTACTAAAAAACGGTCTACAAAAAGTAGGTGGAGCTGATTCTTGTTTTTGTGAAGCGAATTTTGAAGATTTTGCAGTGAATTTTGGTAGTTCCAGGTAGTCAATGCTATTGTATCTAGTGATTATGTCCGGTAAAATTTAGTAGTTCTAAGTAGTCTATGCTATTTCCTGTGATTGTGTTTAATTGAAGCCTTCTATAACTCTAATCATAGGAAATAAGCAGCAAATAGACTTAAGGGCAGGTGAAACCTGAAAAGGAAATACAGACAATAAAAATATTGAATATATAAGACCTAAAATTATAAGCTCTCTAAAATTTTCGTCGTCGAAAAAAGTACGAAAATACACAGAAACAAATTATTTAAATTTTCGTTCTATATTCATGGACATTTCTCATTGTCAGGGGAGGGAGAATATCCTATAGGCCTATCTTAAATGGTTTAACAGGTTCAAAACGAAAGCCTAATATTTTAAATATTCTAAAAAGTTCCTCGTCGAAGAGGTTACTAAAAATACAGAAACAAATTTTTTAGGTTTATATTCTATTTTCTTTGAAATCTTTCTTAATCGAGGGAGAGGTTAAGAATTGTAGCTTGTTTAAAAGTTCTCAAGGATCAAGTAAGTTTGAAAGGGGCTTTTAAAAAAAAAAAATGTGCCATATTTATTTCAATTTGGCTAAAGAGCCTGTTGAATGACAAGCATGTCATCCCTCATAAATGGCGTCAGATGAAAAATGAAAAGTATACCATGGGAATCAATAGTCAAAACCTACTACAGAGAAATTACAGTCCCCAACCTTAAACAATGAGGAAAATGACTTTTTTACATGGGTAGCACTGATCTGTCTCCTTTTTTTTAGGGCTAGTGGTTTACCAGAACAGAGAGAGGCTGGGTGGCTCCTTCGGATGCTATTTCTCCATATCTATGTTTTTTTTTATAAATTTCGCCATATGCAGTGTATTATGGCACTAAAAACGGCACTTTTTGTGCCATTTCACAGGGGTGGGGCTAGCAGGCTAACGGAATATATTCGATAGATTTTTATTTGCTCATATAAAATACATTGCTCATATCTACGTCCTTCATATAAATGGCACCATCAGCAAGTTTTAAATGGCACTTTAGGTGCCACGTCTCAAGTGGGAAAGCCTGGGCTAGTGGGCTACCAGAACTTATAGAGTGACTTTTAATGGCTTATTTGAAATCTATTGCTTCTATCTATGTGATTTTCATCAATTCTACCATCCGTTTGTTTGATATAGCACTAAAAACGACACTTTTGGCGTCACTCCTAAAGTAGAAAAGTTTTCTTATGCTTATTTTCTGGAAATGCATCTTTTTGTTTTTGTACTTCCTACATGTCATAGATATGAAAATTTCAAACTTATTTTACTCAGGACCTTTATTTATTCATAATTAAATAATTAAATAAATAATTAAATAATAAATAAATAATATAAATAAATAAATAAATAAATAAATAAATAATCATAATTAAATAAAAAAAACAAGTTTTTTTAACTGAAAGTAAGGAACGACGTTAAAACTTAAAACGAACATAAATTATTCCGTATATGAAAGGGGCTGCCCCCTCCTCAACGCCTCGCTATTTACTATAAAGTTTTTTTATTGTTTAAAAAAATAGAGTTTTGATAAAGTCAAACTTTAGCGTAAAGAGCGAGGCGTTGAGGAGGGGAACAGTCAAAACAAACAAAGGTTCGGCGATATGTCTTTCACAATGACGAAAGACAAGCTAAGGCAAAAGTTAAAGGTCCAATAAAAAAACGTAATTTCAAAAAGACATTTCTTCTACTTCAAGGTCCATTTGGACGTGATATATAGCCATTTAGCTTTTCTTTCTTATATATGACGTGATTGGCTTAAGAAAACACGCCGCAGTCGTAAACAAATGAAATTAAAGCACCCTTCTTTTTACCACATAATTATAGGAAAGTAATACCTCATTTTCCCGTTGCTATAAACTTACCAGTAAAAATTAGTTCTCCGTTCAAAGTCGGTAGCAAATCGTCGATAACCACGTCAATCCATGCTCCAAACTTCCAAAAGCGAAAGTGGAATATTCCCTTGTATGACGCCGGGACATTTTTATGCCATTCTTGCTCCTCATAATTCGGGATAACCTGACAGAAAATACGTATTCAAGACTTGTTTCAACTATCCTAACGAACAATTGTAACAAAGTGACAGTTTCGATGACAACATCATCTAACAACAACCATTCATTGTGCATATAAAGGGGTGAAATAAAAAAATTTACTACCAACACTTAAGACTACTAATTTTAACGGACCATAAAAACACGGTCAATAACCTTAACAATTGTCGATTATTACGTGAGTTCAGTTTCAAAATCTTTAAAGTCAGAAGTATGCAATTCGCTTATGCAAAGTTGGGACTGCATTATTCCTTTCATATGTTTATGCAATACATATATATGTTACTCTGAAAGTCTTTTGGGACATTACCAAAAGTCAAGGTCCCTCGGTAAGCCAGCCTACGGAGCCCAAAGAGATTCCTTTGGGCACTAGTTTTCCCAGATAACAACACAGAATGCAGCTACTGTCACAAAGATGTCGACACTACCACCTCTTTCCTCTGTTTTTTCTGCAACGAGTGGGAACATGCCGCTTGCCGAGGTATAAATGCAGATCTCGTGCTGGTCATGAAGAGAGAAGACAGCGAGTGTCTCCTGTTTAAATACGAATGCCTCTCCTGCTCCAAACGAAACGTAGCACTTCTACAGCTTCAAGTGCGACAACTAACAGAAGCTCAACCTCACAGACCTCATGAGGCAACACCTTCGAATTATAGTGAAAAACCCTCGACTCACGACATCCAGCCGACAATAAATGCAATTATTCAAGGTAGAAGTAGAAAAGGAATTAAGAGAACAGAAAAAGAATTAAGAGAACAGAAAGAATTTTGTAGTCATGGGGCTGCCTGAATCTACTGCTGTCAATGAAATTACACAGGTTGTCAAATTGACTCAAGAAAACGAGCTCGGGGCAAATATCACTGAAGGGGAGATACTAGAAACTGCCCGGATTGGAAGACGAAAAGAAGATGGTAGTCCACGCACTTTGTTAGTTAAGCTAAAAAAATCACAAGAGCTTGAGATGAAAAGGCAAACAATCCTGAGGACAGCTCCAAATCTAAGAAAATCATCAAATGAAGAAACTCGTACCAAGGTATATATAAACCCAGATCTCACGCCCATGCCGAGACAAATGCTCGCCGTGAAGAGACAACAGAAGAGGAATACCCGCACCCAGTGCGATCGTCAAATGGAGATGCAGAGCCATTGGAAGCGAGGTAAAGACTCCAACGAAGAGCAATGGCAAATATGAAGTAGAATAACCAAAGCCAAACAAATGTCACCATCCTTCAAGCCTAAAAAAAAAAAGCTACTAAAGTAAAAACACTAAAGATATTATATTTAAATGCTGATTCACTACCAAACAAATTATCAGAATTAAAAGTAGAAATGGCAGCAAAGAACCCAGACATAGTAGCAGTGGTCGAAGCTAAGCTTAAACACTGTCGATATCTCCCAACTTTACCAGAGTTGGCCATCAACGGATAAAATAGATACACCTAGAACAGAGATCAAGAAGAAGGCCGGGGAATTATTTGCTACGCCTTAGACAATTTATCAATCCATAAAGTGTCATCAAAAACAAATGGACAGTAAATCATTTGGCTTCAGATATCAAACACAAACCAAGCAACTCTAAATTTGGCTGTAATATATAGAAGTCCAAATAGCACAGCCGTGAATGACCAAGCACTCTTTAAAGATATTCACGTTATATGTCAAAGATTAACAGAACCAACTCTCATAATTGGAGATTTCAATTACCCTAGCATAGATTGGGACCTTCCTCACGTCCTAGAGCATAGCGGGTCACCCTCACAGAGGGAATTTCTGAAGATAGTGAACGATAATTACCTAGAACAGCTTATTAAAAAACCAAAAAGAATCCGAGGAAGCGACAAGCCAACACTACTGGACCTAGTCCTATGCAGTAATACGGAACTAATAAAAGAACTTACTATAGGTCCTCCTGTTGGAAAATCGGACCACGCTACAATTTACTTAGAGATGATTATAAGTTGCGAAACTAAAGCCAACCTACTAAATCAGCAGTTTTCCACATTTTTCACAACAGAGATTGACAAAGATAAAAGTCAAGAGGAATGTTAGCCACTAGTCGTATTAAAATTTGAAGAAATAAAACTGACAATACAAATGGTCTACAAAAAAATAAAAAATCTAAACCCTTACAAATCAGAAGGTCCAGATGACCTACATCCTAGAGTGCTCAAAGAGCTGACACAAGAAAGTGCAGCGCCATTGCACTACAATTTTATCAAGTTGCTACAAATAGGGAACCTGCCTGATAAATGGAAGCAAGCAGCGGCAATGCCCCTCTTCAAACATGAAAGCAAATCAGATCCAAGTAACTACAGACCTATCAGTATAACCTGTATCACATGCAAAATGCTAGAATCTTTACTCCAGGATAATATATTACAGTACCTACTCCAAAGGAGCCTCATTTCACCCGCAGAGTTTGGATTCCTCAAGAAAAGATCAGCAGAAAGCCAGCTACTTGTCGCTACAAACACCTGGAGAAAATATATGGATAGTAGGATGCAGGTAGATATTTTATACTTAGATCTCAGAAAAGCTTTTGATAAAGTCTTACAAAGTCAACTTCTTCGAAAACTACAGTCTATCGGTGTTGGCGATACTATTCTAAAGTGGGTTCTCAACTTTCTAAAAGGAAGATCTCAGCGAGTGAAACTGGAGGGATATCTTAGCAGCAATGAGACAAAAGTCACAAGGGGAGTAGTTCAAGGTAGTGTTCTGGTGCCTTTACTGTTCAATGTTTACATAAATGTTCTCCCAAATAACATAGATTCAGAGATACTGCTTTATGCAGATGACACGAAAATCTTTCCCGCAATAACAAGCTTTGAAGATACAGAAATACTACAGCAAGACTTAAACAAAATAGCAGAATGGATGAAAAAATGGAGCATGGAAGTGAATACAGAAAAAAGTTGTCACATTTGGCTAGGCCCAAAACATATTTCTCGGCACTACTGCTTTGAAGGACAACAGATACCTATACAAGAAGAAGCTCGAGACCTGGGAGTGACAATAGACAGTGATATGACTTTCACCAAGCACTACGAGTTAATCATGTCTAAGTCATCACAAGTCTTGGGAATTATTTAAAGAAATTTCTCTCTTACTGACTCAACACTGTTTTCTACATTCTTCAAATCGTTGGTGAGACAAATGATCGAGCACGGTCATACAACAACCAGACCATTTTTTTCAAAAAGACATCAATACAATAGAAAAAATAAAAAGTAGGGCTACTAAATTTTTTCCATCACTTAGAGACTTATCATACCAAGACCGCTTGAAAAAACTGTTGCTCCCAAGCCTCTCATACCGCTTTTGAGAGGAGATCTTATTGAAGTATACAAAATATGCAACAGATACTACGATAACATCCCTCCAGAAGAGATAATAACATTCAAGAATAATAACCTGAGAGGTCACGAGTTTAAACTAACTGAAGAAAGTTTCAGAAGAGATGTTGGGAGATGGGCATTCAGCAACCGCATTGTCTCCGAGTGGAATACACTACCATCAGACACTGTTAATTCAGATTCAGTCAATGCATTTAAGAACAAAATTGACAAACATTATAGTGATAAAGCATTTGATTATTTAAATTTTTGTAGATAGAGGCGCAAGCCTGTTTTCGCAATATATTATTATTATTATATCAACAGAAAGGTTACCAAGAAAAAGACATTTTAAATTTTTGCTCATTAGTGAACAGCTTTTTGATAGTGCATAATTCAAACAGAGATAATTAGCTTGACTCGAAAGTTGCGTTTTAAATTGGTCCTGAATGAATTTTTTAGTAAGTTGAGACGTTTTTTTTAGCTATCCATCAGTTTGGAAACGCCATCCCCTAGGTACTTCTTTAACGGAAAAGATTGAAGTCAAGTCGGGTATCAGAGCAATTCCAGAAGAGAGCATTCCCTTCTTCTGTTTGAATCTTCTTCTTCTTCTATCTCCTTCGGCAGGCGAAGCTTCAACACAAGAATATATAGTAATTATTGTTCTCGGCTACATGAGCTCCATCACCAATACACCTTTTTGGATACAAAAAACAGTTGCCATAACGTTGCGGTTGAACTTTGGTTTGAGTTTTTGGTTGTTTTGGGGAACTTGTGGGCACCCCTTGTTAAGAAGGCTGATAAACAGAATTTTAATGAAAAGAGGATTTTAAAAAATTTGAAAGAATTTTAATTTAAGAAAAAGAACTTTAAAGCCTAAAATAACTTTGTCTACGTTAGAAGAAATGTTTTATTTGTTCCTGTAAACATTTCCTGGCTGAGAAAATATTCCCAGCTATTGAAAGCAGACCAAAATCCTTTAGGAAATTATTTTTAAAGTTCTGTTTCAATCCAATAACTTGATTCTACCAAAAATCCTTTCCCCTATAAAATAGCTTTTTCCCCTATATAAATATATATATATATATATATATATATATATATATATATATATATATATATATATATATATATATATATATATATATATATATATATATATATATATATATATATATATATATATATATATATATATATATATATATATATATATTTATATATAAAATATATACATAAATAAAGATATAAAATATCTTTTTCCCTCCTCTTCTGGATTTATTTAAAGTTTGGGACAAATTTCCAGAAAAGACACATAATAAAGTAAAAAGCTTCAGTTTCGTGTTTACAAAGGTGTTAATAATGCATATATACTCTATACCCTATTAATATGTCTATAAGCCCTTATAACAGTACACTTATTAATATATCGTCTTCTCCTACCCTGTAATGCCCTCCCCTTTCAGTTATACAAACTTGAGGAAATATCTTACCTGGGGGTCGCTCCATGCAAAGGCTTTTCTAATGCCTTTCTTACAACTAGCAAGGTAACGCATGAGAATAGGAACCAACAAAACACAAATCTCCAAAACTGGCTATTGATGCTAAGAACAATTGGAATTAACCACATCCAAATAAATGTTACAAACTGTAAGAAGAAAATTGAGCGTTACTAAGAATTTTAATTATTACAATAGTGTCAATTATAATATTATAATATATAGTTACTTATAGTAACTGTAATTATCCAGTTATTGCCTGCATAGTTTTCTTATTTTAAACTATAATATATTATGTCAAACTTCTTTATAGTTTTGACTTGTATCAATTACAATCGTGTAATATATTACAGTAATTAAATATAGTCAATTTTAGCAAATAGGTATATAATTACTACAATAGTCAAAATATTAATAACAGTGACACAAATACAGAAGTTAAAGAAAAAAGAAAAGAAAAATAAGCAAACGTAAATTCTCTTTGGAGTTTGGCCGCTAAACATAATATATTTAAAAAGATTTTTTCTATAAAAAAAAATAAGAACTTGTTTTGGACATGTTTTTATCAAAAAAAAAAAAAAAAAAAAATAATAATAATAAAGTTTGGCCTTCAACAAAAGCTTTATGCATAATGTTGTCCTTTATATCTCATCTTTTGGGCAATATTTGTACTGCTGTTCAATGTTACTAAATAAGAAGTTTATTGGATCTCCCAAGCCAATACCATTAAAGAAAAGAAAAAACTACCTTGAAAGCAGATAGAAATTATTTTTTACGTTATGAGAAATAGCTACACACGAATTGACAGATAGCAGGGTTTATGAAGCCAACTATTATCGGGTAAGAACTAATCGACTAAGCAAAACAATAAAATGTGTTGACAAGAGAAAAGGGAAATAAACCTAAAACTGACAAAATTTACATGGAGTTGGAGGGAGCAGGGGGAAAAGCTGAGCTTGGAGTAGGAGGGAGCAGGGGAAAAGGCTGAGTTTATGTAGTATAACAACAGAAAAAACAAAAACGAATCGATCAAATATATGAACTACTACTACTACTAACAACTCATCGCAGCACCAAGCCACCTGAGGCCAACACAGATATGCACGCTCGTCCTCCATCCACATCTATTCAAAGCTTCTCTCTTTACACCCTCCCAGGAAGTTCTTATTCCCATTAAATATTTCTTTCTGACATCCTCCCACCCAACCGCGGACGACCCTCCCACCCAACCCCTAGATGGTTCGCCGGAAAGGACAATCTTCGGCAATCTGTCACCCTTCATCCGCAAAACGTGCCCTAGCCATCTCAACCTTTCCGTTATTACAGCCCTTGAAAACGGAATTGAACCACAGTTTTCGTACAGTTGACTCTTTGAAATACGGTCAGTCAGTCCAATACCCAGAACAATCCCTAGTCAATTTCTCTGGAAAACATCTAGCAAATATGCATCCCCTTTTCATAGCGCCCATGCTTCAGAGCCATATTTGAACACTGTCATCACTGTAGCTCCCAAAATTCTGATCTGGGTTTGCAGACTTATCTTCCTATTCTTCCAAACTTTTTTCTAACTGTGGAAAAACACCCTAAGTCTTGGCTATTCTATTTCTAACATCTTCACTGCACCCACTGTCTTTACTAATAATACTACCAAGGTAAGTTAATCTGCCCACCTGATCAATCTTTTCATTACCCTACGTCACCTTTTCATCTTCACTCATTCCTAGCCTTAGTGACTTAGCCTTCTTAACATTAATTTTTAAACCAATATTAGCTCCCTGAACTCGCTAAACCTCTAAAAGTTCATGCATTTTGCTCACACTTTCATATAGGATGTTTAAATCATCAGCATAATCTATGTCCAGGAGAGTTTTTCCTCCTTATATGATTCCGTGGTCTCCCATTGCCTTTTCTGTGCTGCTTAAGAGAAAATCCATCAAAATGATCCATATAAACGGGGATTGAACACAACCCTGATTAAATCCTGATTTAGTGCGAAACCAGCTGCTAACCTCCTTTCCTACCTTAACCGCAGCAGTGTTATTCTCGGACATAGCACTAATCACTATAATGTATTTGTCTGGTATACCATACAAGGATAAGATCTTCGCTAAAGCTCTTCTATCAACATAATCGAACGCTTGCTCATAATCTATAAAACTGTGGACTAAAAATGTTTGATAACTCAGGCACTTCTCAATTATTAACCTAAGAGTAAAAACTTGGTCGACACATCCTCTACCTTTTCTAAAATCGCACTGATCTTCTCTTATAACTTTGTCTACAGCATCTCTCAGTCTAAAAACTAAGTAATTTGCTACCTAGAGAGATCAGACTAATACCTCGATAATTACCACACTCACTCTTGTCATCTTTCTTGTACAATGGTTTAATTAAGGTTTTCCTAAAATCGCTAGGTACTTCCCCTTCTTCAAAGATCATATTCATAATCTTCATTAACTTATTTCTAACCTCAGAGCCGCATATTTAAGAAACTCATTAACCACACTATCAGCACCTGGAGCTTTACTATTTTTTAATCATTTTAGCACTGTCACTAATTCTTCCTCACAAAACAATTCTTACCTCACATCCAAGGTATCACAAACTTTTCCATTTTCCTCTATATCTTTTCCTGCAACTCTATCTCGGTTTAGTACAAGTTACACGCAGATTAACCAGATAAACCTTTCAGTTTATTAGCAATATACTTGTATAAGATCTTGTAGCTTAAAGGCAATCTTACTCTGTGAGGCCAAATGTGCTTGACCTCAACAAAATAACAAGCAAAGCAATTAATTGACAAACAAAACAATAAATATGAGCTCATCAGAGAAAAGAGAAGCAAACATACAGCTGACAAAACAACAAGGGGTAGACGGGAAGAGAAATAAAATCGAGACCATGTGAGGAAATTACGAAAAAGATAATCAAATATTATTTTTGAAATATAAGAATATAGATATATTTGTAGCTGATGATTCTTTGGAAACTTCCCAAGTAGGCATCTCCATTTAAATGCCACCTCCTGTTGCTATCCCATAAGAAGCTTTGCATTCAAATCAAGAGGTACGCCAGCGTTTTAACGGATACATAGTAATTCTTTTCCCAATATGTCTGCACATACAGACAGATCAGTTTAAGGTAAAGAAACTCAATCTGGTGCATGTCTGGTGCAATCTGGTGCATGTCCCAAGTGGCTTGTCTACCTTGTCAGCACAGCTCTATGCCTGTACCATAAACTTGGTCCTTGGGGCTTTAATAAAATGAAATGCATAAAACCATAGTATAGTGCTTGCAATAGATTTGGAATCATCCTTCCATTTGCTTGAAAAATTTATCTGCATGCTGATGATACTAATTTAAATATTTTTTTTTTGAAAATATAACCATCACCTGTATTTATCAGAAGCCAGAGAAAATAATACTAAATTGAAATTATTCCCATTTTTCTCCAAATTTCATTAAGAATGCATCACAGAATCTGTGCATGCTCAAGTGGCCTCAATTTGTAAACTTTCTCTTATCAAATCCCTAATGCAACAGGACTAACCCCTAGTCCCCGTTTTGAAGATCCTGCAACATAAAAAAGAAACTATTAACAGCTGCCTATTTGAATGTAAGGTGATAATGCCATACCTACCCACTCTAATCTTCAAAATAATTTTTTAAAGCACCTAAAACCAAACAGACTACCCCATTCCGGTAAAAGCCTGGTTGCCGACACCTTAACAAAGAGTATTTAACTCAAAATAATGCCATACCTACTCACTATACTTTTCAAAAAAAGCACCTAAAACTAAACAGTTTACCCAATTCCGGTAAAAGCCTGGTTGCCAACACCTTCACAAAGAGTATTGAACTCAAAATAATGCCATACTTACTCACAATACTCAACAAAAAAAAAAGCACCTAAAAGCTAAAACAAAACAGAATACCCCATTCCGGTAAAAGCCTGGTTGCCAACACCTTCACAAAGAGTATTGAACTCAAAATAATGCCATACCTACTCACTATACTCTTAAAATAAACGCACCTAAATCCAAACAGACTACCCCATTCAGGTAAAAGCCTGGTTGCCAACACCTTCACAAAGAGAAAATGAACTCAAAACATAAACCAGGGTAATTCAGCGCTTTGAATCCAAAGAGCTACTAAAAAAACGTATAAACTGCATCAACACTGTCAAAAATCAACACTCCACTTTAGCACACAAAAATAAGAAAAGAGCTAAAGTCTTGACTGATAAGCCCACGAGTTTTAAACAAGAAAAACACCAATCATTTCTATTATTTTCTACTATTATTTATTTCCATACCACTGTTTTACTGTGGCAGCAGTAAATACAGCATGTCATAAGCAAACAAAGTGAATTGTTAAAAAAAAAAAAAAAAAAAAAAAAAAAAAAAAAAAAAGATACATAACGTTTATAGCTGAGAAATTTGCAATCAAAACCATTTTTCTCACCTTTACAGGTGTACTCACCTTTGAGCCTTAGGAGATCAGGTTAGTGTAGTGTAAGCAGATTTTCTTCAAGTGTATGGGGTTGAATATATTTTTCAGTATTTTTGTTTTATAGAACAAACATACAGGCAGATGGGGGTAATACTAAAAATACATTTCAAATCCAATCTATTCTGATTTTCACAGGGGGGGGGGCACTTTGGGTCGATTTTGATGGATTCTACATGTCCATCTTGTATATTCTTTTACTGACTTTTACATTAAAGTGAAGGGGGAATCCTGAAAGACCAAAATGAAAAATTTAAGCGAAATAGTAAAATCCCAAGAATTTGAATTTTAAGCCTAAATTTCATCTCACTCTGTCATACCATCTCCGAAGCTTTGGACAGAGTCCATTCATCAAGCGTGTATTTTTATATTTGATTGGGTTTGTTACACTTTGTTTTGCTGTTTGCATATAGTAAATTACTAAATTATAAATATTTAAGCGTAATATTTAATAACAATATTATTTGTAATATTGATAATTAATGATTAAAAATTAATAAATAGCAATATTAATAACAATAACAATAATTCAACAACAATATAAGAATAAATAAATTACTTTGTTGGGCTTATAGAACCATTTTTGATAATAGCTATTAGATTATGTAACAAATCTTTGAAGAAGGATAAAAAAACTTAACATGACTTAAGAATACTATGAATATTTAATAATACTTTAGTGTGCTAAATATACTATGTTGTAAGCAGACTTAATCTGTCTGCTAACAATAAAGCTTGGTTAAGAAAGAACTTATCAGGCTATGGTAACAATTAAAGAGGTATTACCCGATAAGACCTGTAATGTCCTGTAATGACCTCTTCCACCATGCTATCAATATGAATTTTCCTGCAATCAAGCTGAAAATCAGTATTAAAAACATTTCTATAGTAACAATTAAAGTAACAATAGGCTATACTAACAATTAAAGACGTATTACTCGATAAGACCTGTAATGTCTCTTCCTCCATTCTATCAATATGAACTGTCCTGCAATCAGGCTGAAAATCAGTATTAAAAACATTTCTATTATAACAATTAAAGTAACAATAGGCTATAGTAACAATTAAAGAGGTATTACTCAATAAGACCGGTAATGTATCTTCATCCATGCTATCAATATGATCAGTGCTGCCGACGAGCTGAACATCAGTATTAAAAACATTTCTATAGTAGCTTCCGAATGGCCTTTATGTAAAGCATCGAGGCGTTCACTCTCTCTGAAATAAACATCTTATATTAGAACTAAGAAAGAAGCAGAATATATTTCGAATTGAAGGTTCAGCAAACTCACTAATTTCCCACCTAGTTGGGTCCAATATTACCCTTAGTAAACTGTCTGCAAATATATTGAAATGGATACAAAACCCCAAGACTTGATTAAACAATACACTGTTAAGGTATCATATTCTTCCCAATTTTAGAATAGCCTGGTGATACCCCCCTAAGGTAATAAGCTGGGCCTAAGGAATGTAAAAACTGAATGCACAGCAGCTGACCATACCTACAAGCAAAGAGGGGAACATTGGGATTACCTCTACCCTTTATTATTCTGAAATATGCAAACCAGGAAATAGTTTAGAAATATCTATAAAATGGGCTTAAAACTTACATTTGTCCCCAAAATACATGATAAAACACTTTCAGGGGAACACGGTCTCACATGTTCTCCCAACACTCCCAGAAAGTTCAGAAAAGTAGACTATGAAATTTGAAAATTTTCTGATACTGACCTAATGTACTTGTCAATCAAATAAGAAGTTTTGATATTCAAATAGGGAATAGAATCTTTCTAATATTAAAATGCAAACTTTGAGATCAAACTGATAAAACCCACTTGGTCAAACCCAAAATTAAAAGTAGATATCCTTCTACAGAATATTATTTGATCTTTCAGGCAAGGCCGTACCCAGGATTTTTTTTCTGAGGAGGTTTTACTAAAAAAATTTTTTTTTTTTTTGGGGGGGGGAAGGTTTACACACAAAAAAACTAAAAACCGAATACAAAATTCGTTTAAGTCCATTTTGTTTTATTTTTACGAGTCAGACAAACATTTCGGGGGGGGGGGGGGGGTTGAATCCCCCCCCCCTGGATACAGCCTTGCCTGCAAGTATAATCTGCTTCTGTATTTTTTTTTACTTTTTTGTGTCTACTTTTGCACATTTGTTTCAACATTATATCAGATAAGTCACAGATAATCCAGCAAATTCAGCAAATCATCAAAGAAGTTATATAAAAAGTAGGACAGATTTTTTTAAGTCTGTGGAGTAGGCTATCATCAGGAGCATGTTGATGGATCCCTGACCTTAAAGTCTGTTATGCAAAATACCATAATAGTAATTAAATGGAGGCCGAAACTTAAAATTATTACTTTACTCATTGTATATAAAAAAAACTTTTATTTTTTAGTAAGTTCTTTAGCCTTTGTAGCAGTAAAAACAGTCATTCGTGTTGAATTCGGTTCATGTTGAATTCATGTTGAATTTGGTTCATTCATGTTGAATTCAAAACACTCAGCCTTTCTTGTGCACTCCCTTTTATGAAATACTATTTCGAAATAAGTTCTTGTGTTTTCAAAACCAGACAATTAACAAATCCTCTCAGTAGTCCATGATAGACTCAACCAGAAGAATAATAATTCGTTCATAAGCCCCTCCCACCCCCTCCCCCCCCAACCTCACAGAAAAAACTGTAGATGTTAAACAAGGAGAATGGGGCTGCTTTCTTGAATTTTATGAATAAAGGATTGGTGAAGGATCCCTGAATCCAGTTTTTTCCTCCCGTCTATGTGATGTCTTTTTCACCTGTGTGCAAGTAGTTTGTTTTTGCTCATTACTGTTTACAACCCGGGTAGTAAAATTAAAAAAAAAGGGTAAAAGACCCATAAACAGATTAGCCAAAAGAGGATTCGAAGGAGCCCCCACAGCCAAACCAACAGTCCATTGGTAAAATTCAGCTTATTTTGGTTTTAGAGGCGAATTTCGTCAGCAGGTTCTTGGTTTGCCCTATCAGTGCTGCTCTAAGTCCTCTTTTGGACAATCTGTTTTTAATTGCACTGAGATGTCCACCATTCAAAGTTTCTGTCTAGTTCCTTATATCCAAGATAGGTTCACTGATGACATTTTACATATATACAGACACGGATCTGAGTCTAAATCTATTTCTTGGTTGTTTAAATTTGTTCAATAAAACTTAAAGTTCACATTCAAGTTGGAGGAGAAAAAGTTCCCTTTTTTGGGTGATTTATTAGCAAAAGGAGAAAATTGGTTGCTTTTCTCAATGTATAGGAAACAAAATAATAATGTTATCTAAACTTCGACTCATAATACCCAGTTTCAGTAAAGAAAGGAGTTGTTGTTTCATTGGTTGATAGAGTTGTTAGAACTTGTTCCTCTGGGTATCTAGATTCTGAAGCCTTGTATTTGAAGGCATATTATTCTGCAATGGTTATCAAACTAAATTTACAGATGAAATAGTAAAGAAAAGCCAAAGCAACCATGAAACCAAAGTAGAACCTCAGACTTGAATTTCTAAAATTTTGAGTAGTGTCTCTTTACTTTATATACAAGACTTTGGTTAAAACTTAAACATAATATTGAAACCATTAACTTATCAATTAAATCTTTTTATTATTTTCTAAATTCTGGTGGAGATTGGACTTCTGCAATTTAAGAAGCAGATGGTATAGGATTCCTGCTTCTGTTATAAGTTATAACTTTTAACTTAACAACCCCAGTTGTTCCTGGGGTATTGCAGATACGCCATTTTGATCAGCTGAATTTACTACTTCAGGAATCTCTTCAAAATTCATTGTAAATTCAATTTAACACCCTTAGGCGTTCCTCACACATTGTAGCACAGGAACATTTACCCATATGTTCTGTTATGGGTTAAAATCATATACAACTTGCAGAATGTTTTACTGAGCTAACAGTTCTATAGGCTTGTAATCTTTGATGGGTAAATAAAAACTTAATAAGCTTTATACACTCAGAATTGCAAAGAAAAGCCAATTCCTATATACATGTACATACATTATTATCAAAATTTGGTTTTTGGTTGCTAATTTGGTTGTTCCTTATTTACAGTTTGCTACCACTAATTGTTTGAAAATAAGCAATCAAAACTCATCACAGAAAACTCTTTTATTTTGTAAGTTTTGCTTTTGGCATTTCACTGTTCTTCATGTTAATCTTTTCTGCCCTAGATTCAAGCTTATGTAACTTTTTTCATTTCTGTTTCTTTTCCTTTCTCAGCACAGTACTTAAATAATGTGTGTATCCACCAGTGATGTCAACTGGGGGAAGGTGGTGGGGATACAAACTCCCCTTGGATTTCAAAATATACTTTTTTTTGGTTTTGCCATCAAAACATGCTTTTTTTGTACTTTCACTGAAAAAACTGAAAAACAGCAAAATCAAAATTGCCAACTACTAAATATTCAAAAATACATCCCCCTCCTGCATTTTCGTGAATTGAGACCACTGATAATATATATATATATATATATATATATATATATATATATATATATATATATATATATATATATATATATATATATATATATATATATATATATATATATATATATATATATATATATTTATATTTATTTCTTCATATTCGTTTTTTATGGCAGGACAATGTGGTTTATGAAACTACCTTTGTGTTATAAATGTAACTGAGGACAATTTAAAATTCTAAAGGAACTAACCTAACTCTCTCATCATAATAATCATCAAGTCCATCGTGCAGTTTTGTAAAGTTTCCAAAGTCCACCAACACAACTTGAAGATCCTAAAAAGAAAATAAAAATTTATTTTGAAAAAAGAAAATGACAATTAACTTTTATTCACTGTTAATATAATTCAGTTTAACTGCGTCCTTACCCTTTCTCTACTTATGTCTGAATATAGCCCTAAGCTCAGTGGCTTAATTTCACCAAGTTCCTAGGGGAGGGGGCAAGATTGGAGCCATCTTTTCCCAAATCAAGTAAAATGACAATGAAAACTGAAAAATAAGCCATATAGTACCATAAAGGTATATACTAAAGAAAACAGGTCTGTTTCTGTGGATGCTTGGATTATGCAGGCCTTTCTTAGTTTTGATAAGATTTGTAAAGAAAACAAATTTCAGCTGGGGGCCTAAACTATATCCAAAAGTTAATTGATTTTGTTGGTTGGAATTCCTTTTATACTTACTTTTTAGCCAAAGTCCGTTTATAACAACAGCTATAGAAAAAATTTAAACAGCAAGCAACTCTGAAAATTAAATATATAGATGATTGCTGAATGTAATGAACCAACACTTTGGTAAAATTTCAAACAATAGGCTTTTTGCTATAATGGGAAAGGGTTGAGTTATAAGTATAATACCCTTGGTAATTAACTCAGAGTTGAAAATTATGTTCTAGGAAGTTGTTTTCAAGCTCTGCTCTCTACTCCTACCCTATTTCAAAGGTTTCAGAAATGGTCTATCTGTCTAAACTTTGGATAAAAATATTTTTCTTAATTTTAGTTTGAGTCTAATAATCTTTGGTTCTAATTTTTGAAACACACAATTTTAAGAAATTTGAGTAGGATTTTAGGCAAAAGTAGGATTTATTTAAATTCAAAACAAAGATTCTTCAATTGTTTGTATATAAGCAAATTATTATCCAACATCTATAGAGATGCAATGTCTCATTATGGAACAGGTAAAGGTAAAAAAAAGGTAAAGGATGCAGCACTAGACCCTTAAGGTCCAAACCGGCGGTGCTGATCTCCGTTTCGTGGCCCTTCAGCCAGGAAGTGCAATGGGGGGTTGGGGGCCAGCCAACCTATGCTTTCAGGTTGTTCCCTGTTCATTATGGAACAGGGTATTAAGTTGACACTTTCAGGGAGAGACAAGAGAGATATAAAGCTAAATCCAAATAAGCTACAATAGTCCCCGAAGCCGCGCCGCGCCAAAATGACGGCGGCGAATGTGTGATTCAGTATCGGCGGCGGCGCCCCCCCAGGCGTGCCGCAAATTTTGTTGCGGCGCCCCGATTTTTCTAAATAAAAAAAATAATAAAAATTCCACTTCACCAAGCACGTTCAACCTCGATTTTAGTAAGCATTTTTAAATGGTTGGCTAAAAACATACAAGAACAATATGACAAAACAAGAATTTTTTGGGCCTTGAGGAAAGTGTTTATGTTCACCGTCGAATTCTCAATGTTCACCAAGTAGAATTCTCATTTTTAGCCACTAGACCCAGGGAAACCTATGTTGTGTTTATGTTTAACATCGCATTGTTCCTATAAAATCCCGTGTTTAGTCATTTCCTTCTTCTTAATGATTTGGGCTAATGTGTGTATAACTTTCAAAGTTTGAAGTTCAAACTTCTCATATTCATCAAATACATACGAAAAGGAAGCGAAAAAAAAACAAATAACAATACCAAAAAACGCTGTATACAAATCAGATACCATGTGTTAACAACACCAACAATTTTAAATCAGCGGTTACATCACTTCAGTTACAATTGATGTAACAAAAGTCAGTTTGTTCACTCTGCCTGGAGCCATTGATCTTTTTGCAGTCACTATCAGTCCTGTCGTGCTAAGAAGCCGTTTAGCTGCAGCACATGTGGCCGGTACAGCCAGAACTTGACGAGCGTAAACTGCCACTCGCGGGATCTGATACTAGTACTGGACCTTGGGGTCCCACAGAATGCTGCAAATGGGCTTTTTCTTTGCATCTGCTGAAATAAGTTGTTTTATAAGGGAGAACACACCTGCACCTTCACCATAGGGCTCCTGCGCACTACACTACAGGAGGAACTAAACTGCACCTTTACCCTCTTTTCTTATCAACACAGAATAACCCTCTGAAATTCTTTTCTGAAAGAAGTGGTCAATATATAACGTTTCAAGACAAAGTTTAAGGCTACTTCAACTTCAGTGTGCTCTGCTAACTGTGCAAAAAATGTAATTCATTTCTATAGATATATGTCTATGCTAGCTCTACATAATCTACCAAGCGGGAAACTACCGCAAATCAGCATTGATAAATAAATGAAACCCAAAACGAACAAAAATAACAATAAATAACTGAGTCAAACTCAAAACGAGCAGAAATTAACATAAGTTGGGCTCAAAAACCCTATGCCTTCCCAAGGCCAGAACATAATTTTCACTTTACTGAAAAAACATAAATGTTTTTACTTTTATAACTTTAATAAATCAAATAATATTAACATTTTGATTACTAAATATCAGTATATGTATATTGAACTGACAATGCATATTACCTTAAATTACCTTAAATCGCACTTGCTAGCAATATGGACGAGTCCAGTGTACGCCAGTTAGTGATGATAGGACCGAAGGACATCAGCTTCATTCCATTGCATTAGCCATAGTTTAGTCTCCCATTCCTTATCGAGATTGGCTTTGAAACTGTCAACAGATGGTGAACTCACTGTTGTTTTGCTCAGATAATTCCAGAGGCTTATGATGCGGTTGGAGAATAAATGGTTCCTCTTCCTTGTATTAGCACGCTTCCGAAAAAGCTTTGCTGAATGACCCCTGGTTCTTGACAACTGGGCAGGCTGAAAGAGGTCCTTGTCGTCAGACTTGAGCAGTTTGTAGGTCATTATCATATCACCTCTTTGCTGACGGTATGTCAGAGTTGGTAGCTTGAGGCTCTGCAGTCGGCATTCATACTCTTTGTCTCTGAGCCCCTTTACGCATTTTGACGCCCGTCTTTGGACAGACTCGAGAGCCATCTGGTCTGTTTTATTAATTGGCGTGGCGACACACATTCCAAATTCTAATCTTGGTCTCACCAGGCTCTTGTAAAGTTTTGTGATTATTGCAGGGATCTACTTGTCATTGTATGTTTGATGAGACCGAGAGTTTGGTTTGCCTTTGCTACTGCAGCTCGGGTGTGGCAGTTGAAATTAAGGTCTTTGTCTACAATGACCCCCAGATCTCTTTCAGAGGGACTCTCAGAGAGTGGCTGTCTCACACCGCATTTGCTGACATCGAGTATTGCCATCGTGGGTTATTTCTTCCAAAATGGAGAACCTTGCACTTTTCAATATTAAACTCGAGCCTCCATATCTTGGCTCATTCGCCAAAGCTGTCAAGATCTGACTGTATTGAGGTCACACCTTGCTGAGTTCTGACAGGACCAATGGGCTTTGAGTTGTCGGCGTACAGGCTAAGCTTGCTTGTAACGGTTCTTGGAGCGTCATTAATATATACATTGAAGAGTGTAGGTCCCAAAACTGTTCCTTGAGGAACCCCGCTTAAGACCTCAGCTATTTTGGAGTAGTAAGCTCTGCCACCTTCACCATAAACTCTGACCTGCTGCTTTCTTCTCATTAGGAAAGACGTGATCCAGTCCACCACTCCCTCTTGAATTCCAATTGCCTTCAGTTTCAAATGAAGCCTTTGATGGCAGACTTTATCGAAGGCTTTAGCAAACTCTAGCAAGACCATATCCACTGGGAGACCTTGGTCGAGGAGCTCAGTTATGTAATTATACGAGTCAATCAGATTGGTTTCGACTGATCTGCCTGGTCGGAAACCATGTTGTTGTTTCGATAGAAGGTTATTTGTGATCAAATGTCTAAGAACGGCAGTGTTGACAATACCTTCTAGGATTTTCCCAACAGCAGACGTAATACTGATTGGCCAATAACTACAAGCTTTGCTCTTGTCTCCTCCTTTATGTATTGGCGAGATATGGGCTACTTTCCAGTCCATTGGTATGACTTTAGTGTCAATAGATTTCTGGAAGAGTCTTGAGAGGGGCATTGGTAGTTGGGAATGAGCTTCCTTTAAGAGTCGTGGATGTATGCCATCTGGCCCAACAGACTTATTTGGATTAAACTTTTTAAGCCAAGATTTGAGCTCAGCCTGATCCACTCTTATGGGTGGCATTTGAGTGGTGATCTCGTAGCATGGTGGGGTTGGCAGGGGGGCTATGTCTGTAGGTGTGAAGACTGATGTAAACTGGTGGTTCAAGGCATCAGCACTTTCTTGGGGGTCGTTTGACTGGGCTCCACTACAAACCAGCTCCGAAACCGTGTGTCTACCAGGCTTATGTGCTGAGGCAAATTTCCAGAACTTCTTGGGATTGGTTTTTGAGGTTGATGCAATGGCCTCCTCGTATTTATCTATCAGTTCTCTGGACAGGGCTCGAACTTTGTTCCTTGCGGCTTTGAACTTCACCAGGTAGTCCGTTCTGTGGGGGTCCTGATTTATGAGCTTTGACAGTTTCTTCTTCTTGTTCCTTGCAGTTTTCATTTCTCTGGTCATAAAGGGAAGAGTTTTCGGTTTTCATCTCCACGTGGTAGTTGTATTTCTACTGACGGTGTCTAACAACATATTTTTCATTTTCTCCCACGTGTCCTCTACCTCCATCGTTTCGACAAATGACCAATTGCACTGACTGATTTGATTGTAGTTTGTATACACATGTCTGGATAGATTTGATGTCTGTGGGTACAATCAAAATTGGCATTTTATAGCTATGTGATCACTATTTCAAAATGGGGGTTGCGATTCTATATCAATGAGTGACTCAGGATCATTTACCAAAACGAGATCAAGGAGTGAAGGATTCTGTCCCTCTCGATATCTGGTCGGGAATGTCACTGCCTGGAACAGTGAGTGTGCTTCTAAGCAGTCAAGAAAAGACTGCGTAACCGCGTTACTTGTGTGGCCGTACCACTCAGTCCACTCAATCATAGGTAAGTTAAAGTTGCCAACTATGACTAGATTCTTACAGTTTTGAGCAGCACCATCAATAGACCGGCATATAGCCGAGAGTGAGTTCTCCAGACTTGTCAAGGTGGGACTTCTGTAAAAACAACCAAGTATAATGGGACCCCCAGGTAGGTTAATAGATATCAAAATTTGTTCTACACATGGCTCATATTCTGACGTAATATCAATAGTGCCTACCTGAATCGTTTCTCATACATATATGGCAATTCTTCTGCCACCATCCATCAATAAGTTTGTCATCAGTCTGTATCCGGAAATCTGTATCTGGGATTTTCCCAGGGGTAGGGAGGTTCGCTTTGGTTTAATCTCACAGAACGCATACATATCAGCCTCATTTGCGGAGAGGACACATCTGACCTCCTGAAATTTCGAGGTTAGGCAATCAACATTGCTAAACCCCACACTAAGTCCAGTAATTTTCTTGCAATGACTGTTGCCTGCATCTGTACTAAGTCCATAAGAAGACATAGAAGTCTCTGGGTTTGCATCACTATAATTATCACTTGTATACACTGTACTTCGAAAATCACTACCACCTAACTGACTATTTACATAAGTTACTTCACTTGGTATATCTTCTAGAGTTCCATTGCAGCCGGCGGGACTGCACGAGTCGGCACGTTTTTTGCAACTATAGCGTTGCCTTGGATAACCAAATTGGTTTCGCCTTGTGCTCGTCTAGCCTGCAACTCCTCGTATAACTTTGCTCTTTTCTCGCGGTCAGTCTTTGAGACATCATTACGGAACTAGATCGTATCTGACCCTTTTCTTTCATAAGACTTTTGAAGGATTTGTTTCTTAGTCTTAAATTCAGGGACCGAGAACATTATAGGAACAGGCTTGTTTCCGGTGCTGGTGGTTGCAGCTTGTCCTTGGGTTTGCAGATTACTCAGACAACGGACTTTTGAGATACTCACGTTTGGCAGCCCATAATCACTTGCAAGGTATCTCTTGATGTACAGTTCATCACTTGTCTGAGGGGGGACACTAAAGACAACACTATTAAGCTTTCGGCGCTGCCGGTCCCTGTCGTCTGCAATCACGTGTCTAACTTTAGTTTTAAGCTGCACCTCAAGATCATTTTTCAATGTCCAAATCTCCAACTCAACTAATCTCTGAATTGCTGCCTGGTCAAATGAGGTGCACTGTTTGATAGTAGCCAACCGACTTTCAACACCACTAAAGCGGTTATCGATATCAGTGGTTAGCTGGTCTCTTAGTTTGGCAAATGCTTCTTTCACTGCATCTTTAACTTTAGTGTCCAGTACCTTTACAGCACTAAGAGCAGACCAGAATGGTTTGAGATTCTTATCCATAATCTTCTGAATATCGTTCAAAGATGCCCCCCTCGCCACTTGAGGGTTACTTTTGCAAAGTGGGCATTTCCACTCACAGCCAACTTGTCGTGTCATTTTAGTCAGTAGAGAGTACTCTGCCTCTGACATTTCTAGACAGTCAATGCATATCCAGAGGCCACAGCCATCACAGTTCATAGCACATGAATCCTCATGCAAGTTCTCATCACATGTCGCGCACTTATTGGTCCCTTTTTTTGGGCTCTCGCGAAGTCTGTTTGGCGGCATTGCGCTGGCAACGCTGTTCTAACTTGTTTTGAGCCGGCAACACTGCTTCACGCAAGCTAGATATTTATGATGGTTAAAATGTCCAGAAATACTTTGATGGTGAGTTTAACTTTTAAATTAAACTTAGTCTTGAATGTCACTTTTTGATGGAGTAGGCTCACTTTGTCCGTGTTAATTTTTCACTATTTAAGAGATGTATTGATAGGTGTCTGCCATGTTTGACATCACTATCATCACTTGTATTTTTCATCACATATTCATTTGTATTTTTGTCAGTAAAGTACAAATTATGTTCTGGCCTTGGGAAGGCATAGGGGTTTTGAGCCCAACTTATGTTAATTTCTGCTCGTTTTGAGTTTGACTTGGTTATTTATTGTAATTTCTGTTTGTTTTGGGTTTCATTTATTATTGATGCTGATTTGTGGTAGTTTCACGCTTGGTAGATTATTTGACTTTAATTTGCTCATTTTTGGTTTAAAGGAGCTCTTTACTTTTCTTTGAAAAAACTTATTTTTTGGAAGCAGTTTTTTAAATTAATTTCTGTTTGTTTTATATTGAAATAGTTTTTTCAGGGAAAAAGAAAATCATACTTTAAATTTTTTCGTTATTTTAAGAATTTATAGTTTGGCCTGCTATTTGTATGCTGGAAAACAATTTTCAGCAAAATTTAACAACATAGACCCTTATAAAAATCTGGACACAAATAATAGTGTTTAATTTATTTGCATACCTCCTCTAGTTGACCTGAAATGGAAAACTTGATAACATTTGCAAACAAATTTGTTTGCCCTGGTCTAAAGGAAAAAATAACAAATAATACATTGTGCCAACATTGTTCTTATATACCTCCAGGGCATAACTACAAAATCCTTGCCCTAAGGGTTGTGGGGGAGTAACCTCCTCAAAAAACATATTTTCTCTCTGGAAATCAGTACTCTGAACAAAATGGCTATCTTAAAATTCTGATTGGATGTGTTTGGGGAAAGGGTGGGCAATGAAGGGGTGTTAGCTGTCTTCCAATCACTTTCAACTATTAAAAAGGGCACTAGTTATTCCAATTTCCAATTGAATGAGCCCTTTTTGAAGTTTCTACGACAACTCCTTTGATATGAATTGCCCTGGTAAGGAAAAAAAAAAAAAATAATACATTATGCCAACATTGTTCTTTACTTAGACATCTTGATTGCGCTACCTATGACAACATCCTGAATTGCCTAATGCTCTTTTACCTACCTCTTTTCATCCAAAAAATCAGAAAGAAAAATGAACAGAATTTTAAAGTGGAAGGTAGAATTTTTGTTTCAAGAAAAATTTCTTCTTCTCCTTCCTATGAACTGATATACACGGCGAGCCCAAGATGACAGTATTTATTTTTAAGAAACAGATTAGCCGGGATGACGGTTGAAGCCCGGAGGTCAATATCAATAACCAAAAAAGAAAAAAAAAATGGTGGCGTCAGCGCGCATATGTAAGCTCGGCGGCGTACCGCTGATTTTGGGCGTGGCTTTGGGGTCTAAGCTACATGTATCCAGATAAACAATCAAAAAGCTGTTTATGCAATATCCCAGGTAAACTCATGGGTATTATGCTGGATCTTCAGGGTATGTTTTAGGGATATTAAACTAAATCAAAAGACAACAAGCACATCCCATTTTTTCCAAGGGGCATATATGTGAAATCTCTGGAACAGCTAAGGGCAAAGTTAAAATTGTCAAATGATGCTGTCAAAGCAAAGTTCATGGTGAATTTGTAGTGGGCCATATAATTTAGCTAGGATGAAAGTCAAAACTTCATTTGATCCTTTTTTTTATAGTCTTTCATAATTCATATAAAATACCTTTGGGGCCCCTTTAAGGGCTCAAGATACAATTAGCCCCTGAAGCAATTACTGACTTATGAAAGAGCATAAAAAAGGGGTAAATTTTTGGTTATTCATATTATTGAATTATGAATAAGGTAAACATAACATTTGATGCCTTTTTTATGCTCTTTTCAAATATAATAATCATTTTTGTCAGAAATTAATTTTACCACCCCCCCTATATAAAGGGGCATCCCAGGGGGGGCAGGGAGGGACAAGCCACACCTCCAACATTTTTGGCATTTGGTAAAATTTTTGCCAAGGGCAAAAATTTCAGCAAAATTGCCCAAAATTTAGCAAAAATCTTAATTTCTGCAGAAAATTCAGCATAAATCAGGTAGTAATTTGGTAAAATTTACAAAGATTGCCCCTCCAATGAAATGAGTCTTGGGATGCCCCTGCCTATCTATGCCAATTCAGGGTATATATCTGCACATTAGAGGGGTGGGGGTAAATTTTATTTCTTTAGTAAATGAGAGGTAAGTTTAAACTTTCCCCCCAACCCCCCTTAATGTACAAACATACAGCCTGAATTGGTATATATAGGGGTGGGGGTAAAATTCATTTCTGACAAAAATGATTATTATATTTGGAAAGAGCATAAAAAAAGGCATCAAGGGGTATGTTTACTGGTAAATTTTTACCAAATCATATTATTGACTTTTGCCTTTTTTTATGGTTATGCCATATGGTTTATCATATATTGGTTATGCCTTTTTTATGCTCTTTACAAGTATAATACTTGGTAAATTTCTACCAAATCATATTATTGATTTATGCATAAATTGAATATACCACTTGATGCCATTTTTTATGCTGATTACAAATATAGTAATCATTTCTATCAGAAATGAATTTCAGCCCCCCTATATATGCCAATTCAGGGTATATATTTCTACAACCTGACCTAACCCTGAATTGGCATATTTGGGGGGGGGGTGCTGAAATTCATTTCTGATAGAAATGGTTAGGCTATTATATTTGTAATCAGCATAAAAAAGGCATCAAATGGTGTATTCACTTTATTCCTAACTCAATAATATGATTTGGTAGAAATTTACCATCATTTTTGTTGGAAATGAATTTTACCCCCACCCTTATATATACCAATTCAGGGTAAATATTTGCATATTAGGAAGGTGGGGGTATATTTTATTTCTGATGTAAACGGGAGGTAAGTTTAAACTTTACCCCCCCCCCTAATGTGCAAATATACACCCAAATTGGTATAAATAGGGGTGGGGGTAAAATTCATTTAGCCTATGACAAAAATTATTATTATACTTGTAAAGAGCATAAAAAAAGGCATTTAGCAAGTGGTATATTCACATTAGTTGTAAGTCAATAATAAGATCTGGTAAAAATTTACCTGTTTACTTTATTCATAAGCCAATAATATGAATAACAAAAAATTTACCAAAAAAGGCATCAGATGACATTTTCAGGTAAATTTTTAGGTAGCACTATAAATTAGCTAGAATGAAAGTGAAAACATCATTTGATGCTTTTTTGTGCTCTTATAATTTGTATAAAATACCTTTGGGGTCCTGCTAAGGGCTCAAGATGCAATTTGCAACAGAAGCAATTATTGAATTATGAGAGCATAAAAACAAGCATCAAATGATGTTTTCACTTTCATCCTAGCTAAATTATAGTGCCACCTAGAAAATTACCCATTTTCACTTTCATCTTAGATAAATTATATGACCCACTAAAAATTTATCAACTAGCCTACTGATTGAAAAATTATGATGACTGGAGATCAAATGTTAGGCTACTAGTGCTTTTTGCTGTGATGGTTTTCCCTTCAGAAGAGCCCAAACACAAGAATTTTTCTAACTTAAACACAGAATGTACCCTGAAAAAAAAGCAAGTCTTTTGTTAACTTACTTGTTGACCAGGGTCTACCAGCTGAGTATCATTGTCTGTTAAAGCCATGTCTGTGAAATATAGATATAGGCTATTAGAGAGCAGAAGAAGCCTTGCTGCTTTTCCTGATGAAGTTGTGTCCAAAAGTCTGAATATAAGACTTTTGGACACAACTTAATCAGGAAAAGCATGGTTTGATACTAAACTCTACAAAAATATGCCAATAATGTCAAAATTCTATGTTTATTATTATTTTGTATAAAATGTTAAATGTAGGAAAAATAACTTTCTAATAATGGCAATTTAGTAGCAAATAGTGGCAAATTTAATGGCAAATAGTGGTTTTTCATGGGGAATATTTGTATAATTAGGAATTAACATGTCAAATTAGAATTATACTAAACAAGGTGGTAATTGATAGAACGTTATTAAAGCCGGCTGACGACTGCAAGGACTTTCTAAACCGCAAGAAGTAATAAAGGGTTGTCGTGATTTTCCATAGCCATTCCACAATATAAGCTACTTGAAATGAAGTATGAAATGGCCCAGTGTTGGTCTACTAAAAACAATGCTTCGACAATAAGTCTACGTTTTGACGGACCTTATGCAAACCGGTTTAATAGGCCTACCTAGCCAATGTAAAGTAATCTTTACAAAGACTAAACGACCCACTAATGCGATTTCACGGAAAACCAGCAGTTTTTGTGTAATCCATCAAATTTCCACCGTGTTTTGCTACAAGTTTATGGGTCACAACGGTTTAACGGTTGCATTAAAACATTTCTACTGAGCCGCTCAAAATGACATCCATTATTCTGAATTAAAAGCTTTTTAGAACCATAAATTGCAAGTAACTGAGAAATTAATCATGTTTATTAGAAGTTTTTCATTGATATTTGAAAAACAAAAAAGTAACATTGGGTTTATTAAAAAAAAAATATATACATACATCATCGATTCTCTGAAGCATGCTTGCGCGGGAGAAAATCCTCCAATAAATAAAAAAAAAAACAAAAAAAAAATAATTAGAGTTCAACTTACCGGACCCAAAAACCAACGAACCTTCAAACAACACCTAACAAAATCATAATAATTATAATCATACTCAGCTGCAACTAAACCCTCCTCAAAAACTTAATTTAATTGGCATAGAATAATCCATTCAAAATACACACATCAAAACAATGGTTCTTTAGCAACTTACGAAATTCCTGCAAACCCCCAACATTCCTCAAATCCTTTGGCAAACTCTCCCAAAATAACGGAACAACATGGCAAATTGAAAACCTAGACCTAGACGTGACCATAGATGGTTTTCGCACCAACTGAGAAGATCATGTCAAATGATCGTGAATAGTAGACGCAAGACTAAATATTCCTGAAAAACATGATGGTAACTCCGAAGCTAAATATTTAAACATAAAAAGAGCATTATAGAATACGCATATTCCTGCCAACGGTAGAATTTTATACTCGTGGTAAAGATGCCTCACCGATACAAATAGGATTCTGCATTACACAGAGCGGATGGAGGTGAGTTACAAATTTTTTCGACCAAACCATACAACGGTAAATAAGATATAGGTGAACCACAGAAAAATACAACATTCTCAGAATTTCACACGGAAAAAGATACCTAAGTTTACGCATAATACCAATATTACGAGACAATTTGCAGCTAACAGATGCAATATGGTCTTTAAAACTAAGGCTTTCATCAATTATAACACCTAGGTATCTAGTACTAGTAGATCTTACAATAGTATGGTGCCCTACATCTATCTTATTAATCCATGAATAATGTCCAGTAATTCTACCATTAATAAAAATTCGACTTATTATGATTCAGTTTCAATTTATTTACTCGCATCCACTTTTCAGTCAAAGAAACACCTTGTTTCAATATAGTCATCAATAACTCATTTCAATAGCTCATTTTCAGTTCTAGCAGCTACTGTAAAAGGGGCATCATCAGCAAAACATGGTAGAATTCTTTTAGTACCGTAAGTATCAAGGTCTAAAGAACAAGACACATTACTTGAAGCTCTACAGAGGTCATTAATATAAACCAAAAACAACAAATGGCCCAAAACAGAACCCTGGGGTACTCCAATCGAAATATATTCCATTTTAAATGTAACTCCATCCATCACGACACACTGAGTCCTTCCTTTAAGAAAACTAACTATCACATTTAAAAAATCACCACGTATACCACTACTATATAACTTTTTAACTAGTATATCATGATCAACAGATTCAAATGCTTTAGTAACATCCTAAAGTATCGAAGCTATCTTCAGACCCTTGTCTAAAGCATCATTAATAAAAGTTGTTAAAAACAAAACTGCATGCTCTGTAGAATGATGACTCCTAAACCTAAAGTGACTAGAACTAAAAAATTGTCTTTTCTCAAAAAAACTTACCATCCTACTATGAATCAACTTTTCAAACACTCTAGAAATAAATGGCAGTAAAGAAATCGGTCTATAATAACTAAAACAATTCTTATCACCTCCTTTAAATATCGGGATAACATTCGCGCAATTTAGACAATCGGGAAAAATTCCAGCTTCTAAACAATTGTTTATAAGTCCTAAAAAATGATTAGATATAACAGGTAAAATCGACTTCAAAACCTTCAACAAATTAAAATCGCCTCCTGATGCACCATTTTTATTATTATTTATAATATCAAATAATGCATCAATAGTTACAGACTTAAGGTACGCAGACACATCACAATCTTCAGGTAGGAACTGCCGAAAATCTCCATCTTGATCAAATACTGGCACCGATGATGACACACGCTGCCCAATAGTAGCGAAGTGATTACACATCTCATCTGCAACATTATTATTCATTCCTATATAATCTGGACGGATCAAGACAATACCAGGGCAAGTCACCGACTTAATCAATTTCCAAGTCTTACTCGGGTTACCCTCAACTTTTTTAAACTTAACCTTATAATATTCTACCTTAGCCTGTCGGAGTACAGCATTTAACCTACTATTATAAACTCTATATATTCCTTTATCATGAGGATCATTGCTCCTTGTTGACAACTTATATAAAAAACAGTCTTCTATTAATTGACTGTAACAAACTCTTTGTAATCCAAGGTTTATTCGGAAACACCCTTCTCTTCTGTATTCCTTACACTTCACAACATTCCAAAAACGTATCCTTAATCTTAACATACCAAAGCTCTAACTTAAAATTTAAATCTAATTCTTCTTATAAAAATTTAAAATCTAACTGTTCTATCCTAAGCTTAAACCTTGAAATAGTATTTGAATTAACTAATAATTTCTTAGGCTTAGGGCGAGCATCACTGTTAATATTAATAGTCTTTAATATACCCGGAACTAATATTGCCAAACCAAAGTTATCCGAAACATCATTTAACACAACACTCGACGAGTCATGGGGAACATTCAAAGATACATTATCAATTAGAGATGAAGATGACTCCGACACTCTAGTACAAACATTTACAGCAGGATGCATCCCATAACCTAACATTAAATTCAAAAAAATCCGGGCTTTTAAGTTAGATGCTAACAATTTCAAATCAATGTTAAAATCTCCACACACAAAACACGGCATATTCTTACGAGTTAGAAGGTCCATTTGTTGCTCTAATAATTCTATAAAACAATCTACACTAGCTGAAGGGGGCGGTAACAAACAGTAATAAAAAATGGGTCACCATTCTTATCAACCTCCGCAACAAAACACTCAAAAATCATCTCTCTACTAACAGACAAATCATCCCTAACCCTTACATTAAAATCAGTTAGTGTAAGTCCTCCATGCTGATTGTGAGTACGGTTCTTAACATACATATTATAATTTAAAATATCCAATAGTCTAGAATTATTATTCATTAGCCATGTTTCAGTAAGTGCAAGAATATGAAAATCAGATAGCATACACAGCTCCGACAAATAATCCAATGTACTATTTAACCCCTGACAATTCAGATGAAAAATGCCAAGTTTATCCGGTGCCAGTCTAGTATGTAAATCAACTGGGCACTTATAATTAACCTTTGGAAAAACATCATCTACCCCCATATCAAAATCCCTGTGAAGTACCCCTAATCCTAAATCCGAAACACTCAATGGATTATTCTCAAGCCAATCCAAACGATCATTACGAACAATTTCCATTTTTTAAAATATATATATATATATATATATATATATATATATATATATATATATATATATATATATATATATATATATATATATATATATATATATATATATATATATATATATATATATATATATATATATATATATATATATATATATATATATATATATATATATATATATATATATATATATATATATATATATATATATATATATATATATATATAAAGAAAAAGGAGGGTAGTTGTAACCAAACCTAACCAACTGAATAACTTACTGTAACTCGGAGGGTCCGTGGTCCCGCATCCAACGTAAGTGAAGCTCCGGAAAAAAAACAGGATATAACCTAAAAATAATTAGTAACATATTAACAAAATGGTATAAATAAACAAACGAATACGAAAAAGGTAAAACAATTCTCACTAACACTAGCCTGTCACAATACAGGCTTACTGGTTTCATTACTGAATTCCAGAAAATTATAATTGAAGAAAACACAATATTCTACAGGTGTCTACCACTTACCCATTCTAAATTCTAAAAAAAACTAAATAAATGAAAAAAAAAATAGAAAAACTTTTCTTTTTTTTCAATAAACACAAATACAAAAAAAAAAAAAAAAAAAATTATCTTAACAAAATCTTAATTCACCATTCATGATATAACCATCTTTTAGTCACATAACTCAGGGATAGGTTCATCGTAACCAAATTTTGCCGCCACACCGTGACGGTCGATCTGTATATATGCTGGAACTGTATTAGAAACCCATGATGAAACTCCAATAGTATTTAATCTAGATTTCTTTACATACAACTTCCTTCGAGCTTCACGAACTGATATTGGTGCATCATCGCAAACAGATACATTTCTATGGTGTCCAATAACTTTACCTTTTAATTTCTTTCCGTTCTTAAGCAAACTGACCTTCGCATCTCGAGAACCAACATCAACTTTAAAATACTGTTGCTCCTTACGGACATTACCAACAACTCGAAACCTCGGGACCATGGACATACTTAGACCCTCCAAACACAACTGGTCAAAAAACGATTTGGCTTGGGTGGTATTTTCACAGGGAGCATTCCAAACGATAAGATTCGTCTCTGTAAGTCGATACTCAGATGCCATAAGCCGACGAGACAGATCTGCACTCCCAATTTCATACTTCTTTGTTTCACTTGTCATAATTGGCATTTGATTTCTTAAGCTTTGAACATCAGATTCAAGCTGTGCAACACGTGAACTCGTAGTATTAACTTCTGATTTTAGCTCAGACTGTGTATTTTCCACTGATACCATACGATTTTCTAACACTTTTATACTATCGTTTATAGAGTCTAGTTTCTTACCATTTTCAGTAAGTATTGTTAACATCTTAGCAAAATCATCCGCCAGGGTCTTCAGTGAAGCGACATCGTTATTCCCTTCGGATGAAACGGTCGAATTCAACAAACTGTTCTCAACAGACTGAGATCCTACTTGGACAGTTTTAGCAATCCTCCTTTTTCGCCCCATGGCAAGTGCAAATAAAATATTTAATCTTTCTTACCTATTCTTGCCCCAATTATTTATCCACGTCGATGCGGACGTGCAGTTTGCTTAGCCACCGTTAATTTGGGCACGGCTAACACCCCTATCTCCTGCACCGACGACTTCCAACACCGTTTGAATACCGACGCTACCTGACGAATCACAACCAACTTTCAGGAATACTCTGTAGCGTTTGCAAAATTCAACTAATCAAATGTTCAAATACTTGCATTTCATTCCACCCCTCAGGGAAAGCGGTAAACACACATGAACTACTACTCAATCAGAGCTTGATTCATTGGCTTTGGGTTATTTTCTTTTTTTTCATTATTAAATGACGTAATCCAAGGTGTATAATCCCAAGCCAATTCAATGTTTCGCAATATCTTCACTGTCTTGCAAATACACTTTTTTCAAACCAATTAAATTCAAAGTTAAATCCAATTTGCGTCCTCACAGTTCAAAGTCTAATTCAGTACTGAATGAAGGCATGAGAGTTGCGTTTTTTTTATACAAGATTTTAATTCTCGGACCTGGGGGGATATTTTGAGGGAAATGAGAATAGAATATAAGAACTGTATTTTTCATTGGGCATATTGCTGTTCTAAGCTAATATAAACTAGCCATTTGAATGTTTTTCCGGGCTTCTAGAGCTTGATCTAGCCTATTCATATGCTTTTGAATATTTCATGATATTTTTTGCGTTTCAGTAGCTGCAGTGAACCATTTCTGTATGAACATCTTTGCGACTTTGCGACATCCGCTATCTGTGAGCCGTTTGGAGTAAAAAATCAAATCAATGGGATCCAAAGGTAAAAATTAAATTCTCTTCATAATATGCAGAATTTATGTTTTGAGTGGTGCTTCTGACAGAACACCTTCGTTCATAAAATGTAGGATAGGGCTAAATTACTCATAATCTCTTTTGGTCTTTGAAAAGGTTCACTTGGAAATTACACCCATGAAACATTTAATGTTTCTTTTCCTTTGACTAACTTTCGGAAAGTCTACTTGAAACTTGTTGTAATGGCTAATCTGCAGAAGAAACTAGTAACGTTTTAATTTTAGTTTGTAGCGACCCTAAATTGCGAAGAAAAGTTTCACCTGTTAAATTGTGAATGAATAATGGGTTGTTCAATTGTTCTGTTTAGCACATTAGCTTGTATTTTCTCTGCATGTTTTGAGTTAGTCAAGTCATATGAATACAAGGAAGAATATTTCCACCAGAAGGTGACTATTATAATCGGATTCTAAAAGTACATTCTTAAAGTAGATGGCGATAATGTCCCATTAACTTAATATAATTGGCTGCTGCCAATGATTTATTGCATGCATAATATCAAATATCATAGACTCATTCGTTCTAATAAGTAGATTTTACCCTTTTTTTTTGCAATTCTTAGTTAACTTTGAACGTTCTTTTTGTCCAAGATCCAGTGACAAAAAGGCCATCATTCGAAATTAGTTGATAAGAAAATTCCGTAGCAAAAAAAGTAAAACTAAAGCTGCAAAAAGGTTTCATTGACAAACAAAAATGACAACTTCTCCCTAAAGGAGAGAAAGCGACTGTTGGGCTATAGAAAGAATGCATATTCGTGCAAATCAAGGATAGAACGTTGACATCAAAGTACCCAGGCTCAGATAAGTCTGACAAGAAACGTACACTGAAAAAATACAAATGAATGTGCATTGTTAGTTTAATATACACATACTGATATTCAGTAATCAAACTGTTAATATTGTTTGATTTATTAAAGTTATAAAAGTAAAAAAAATATATTTTTTCAGTAAAGTGCAAACTTTGTTCTGGCCCTGGGAAGGCATAGGGGTTTTGCGCCCAACTTGTATTATTTTCTCCTCGTTTTGAGTTTGACTCGGTTAATTATTGTAATTTCTGTTCGTTTTGGGTTTCATTTATTTATCAATGCTGATTTGTGGTAGTTTCACACTTGGTAGATTATTTGATTTTAGTTTTGCTCATTTTTTGTTTAATTGAGTTTTTTAATTTTCTTTGAAAACCTTATTTTGTGGAAAAAGTTTTTTTTAATTAATTTCTGTTCATTTTATATTGACATAGTCTTTTCAGGGAAAAAGAAAATAATACTTTAAATCTTTTCGTTTTTTATGACTCTATAGTTCGGCCTGCTATTTGTATGCCAGAGAAAAATTTTCAGCAATTTTTAACAAGATACACCCTTTTAAAAATCTGGACACAAATAGTACTGTTTAATTTAGTTTCATACCTCTTCTAGTTGACCTGTAATGGAAAACTTGATAGTATTCGCAAAAAAATCTGTTTACTTTCTTTGATAGCTTGGATACACTTACGCTATATGGATTTGGTTAAATTTTAAGAGGAGAGGTAGCCCCGAACGTTTGAACATAATACCCTCAGTCGTTCTTGGGATACTGCTGAGATGCCTTATTGGGAATTAGCATTATCACAGTGCATTTTGATTTAATCTTAAGTCAACATTTAGCATTCAAACATATAAAAATTGGATTTGAGGAAGACTAAAATCTATTCAATAAATCATATACAACAACTTTCTATATAAACCTTATATGCCCCCAGGGTAAAACTTACAACCCTTGCACTGAGGGCTCTGAGGGGGTTATCATCCTAAAAGACCTAATTTCCAGAACTTTCAACTACGTTGAAAAAAATGGATATCTCAAACTTTCGATTGGATGTGTTTGGGAAAATGGAGGAAGTGAGACGGGCGTTAGTCGCTATCCAATCACTTTAAACTATTAAAAAAGGCACTAGCCCTTTCAATTTCCAATTGAATGAGCCCTTTTGAAGTTTCTACGACAACGCTTTCAATAAAAACTTTATATGCCCCCAGGGCATAACTTACAACTCCTGCCCTGAGGGCTGTGGGGGGTAGGGTTGTCATCCTTAAAGACCTAATTTCCAAAAATTTTAACTACGTTGCATAAAATGGCTATCTAAAAATTTTGATTGGATGTGTTTTGGGAAAAGGTGGGCGAGAGAAGGGTGTTAGTTGCCCACAAATCACTTTTGACTATTAAAAAAGGTACTAGTCCTTTAAATTTCAAATCGAATGAGCCCTTTTTCAAGTTTCTACGACAAAGATTTCAATAAAAACCTTATTTGCCTCCAGGGCATACTTATAATCCTTGCCCTGATGGTTGTGGGTGAGTGTCCTCCTCAAAAATATTTTTCTATCTGGAAATCAACTACCGTAAACAAAATGGCTATCTCAAAATTTTTATTGGATGTGTTTGGGGGAATGATGGGGGTGGGGGGGGAGGCTAGTTGCCCTCCAATCACTTTCGACTATTAAAAATGGCACTAGCTCTTTAAATTTCCAGTCGAATAAGGTTTTATTGAAGTTTCTACCACAACGCCTTCTTTGAAAACCTTATATACACCCAGAGCATAACTTAAAACCCTTCCCCATTGGCATGTGGGGGAAGGTCCTCCTTAAAATGAAATTTTCTGTCTGGGAATCGACTACGATGAACAAAATAGCTATCTCAAAATTTTGATGGGATGTGTTTGGGGGAATGATGGGCGTGGGGGCGGGGGCTAGTTGCCCTCCAATCACTTTTGACTATTAAAAAGGGTACTTGAGCTTTGAATTTCCAATCGAATGAGCCTGTTTTGAAGTTTCTACGACAACACCTTCTATAAAAACCTCATATGCCCCCAAGGCATAACTTATAACCCTTGCCCTGAGGGTTGTGGGGGAGTATCCTCCTCAAAAACATATTTTCTATCTGGAAATCAACTACGCTGAACAAAATGGCTATCTAAAAATTTTGATTGGATGTGTTTGGGGGACTGATGGGTGTGGGGGGAGGGCTAGTTTCCCTCCAATCACTTTCGACTATTAAAAAGGGTACTAGCCCTTTGAATTTCCAATCGAATGAGCCTTTCTTGAAGTTTCTACGACAACGCCTTCTATAAAAACCTTATATACTCCCAGGGCATAACTTAATACCCTTGCCCCAAGGGTTTTAGGGAAGTGTCCTCCTCAAAAACATAATTTCTATCTGGAAATCAACTACGCCGGACAAAATAGCTATCTCAAAATTCTGATTGGATGTGTTTGGGGGAATAATGGCGCGGGGGGGGGGGTGGGGCTAGTTGCCCTCCAATCACTTTCGACTATTAAAAAGGGCACTAGCCCTTTGAATTTCCAATTGGATGAGCCTGTTTTGAAGTTTTTACGACAACGCGCTCTATAAAAACCTTATTTGCTCCCAAGTAATAACTCAAAACCCTTGCCTTTAGTATTGTGGGGGAGTGTCCTTCACAAAAATATATTTTCTATGTGGAAATCAACTACGTTGAACAAAATGGCTATCTCAAAATTTTGATTGGATGTGTTTGGGGGAATGAGGGGCGGGGGGGGGGCGGTAGTTGCCCTCCAATCACTTTCGACTATTAAAAAGGGCAATAGCCCGTTGAATTTCCAATCGTATGAGCCTTTTTTGAAGTTTCTACGACAACGGTATTTGGATTTGGTTAAATTTTAAGAGCAGAAGTAGCCCGAACGTTTGAACATAATACCCTCAGTCGTTCTTGGGATACTGCTGAGATGCCTTATTGGGAATTAGCATTGTCACAGTGCATTTTGATTTAATCTTAAGTCATCATTTAGCATTAAAACATATAAAAATTGGATTTGAGGAAGACTAAAATCTATTCTATAAATCATATACAACAACTTCCTATATAAACCTTATATGCCCCCAGGGCATAACTTACAACCCTTGCACTGAGGGCTCTGAGGGGGTTATCATCCTAAAAGACCTAATTTCCAGAACTTTCAACTACGTTGAAAAAAATAGATGTCTCAAAATTTTGATTGGATGTGTTTGGGAAAATGGAGGAGGTGAGACGGGCGTTACTCGCTATCCAATCACTTTAAACTATTAAAAAAGGCACTAGCCCTTTCAATTTCCAATTGAATGAGCCCTTTTGAAGTTTCTACGACAACGCTTTCAATAAAAACTTTATATGCCCCCAGGGCATAACTTACAAATCCTGCCCTGAGGACTATGGGGGTGGGGTTGTCATCCTTAAAGACCTAATTTCCAAAAATTTTAACTACGTTGAATAAAATGGCTATCTAAAAATTTTGATTGGATGTGTTTTGGGAAAAGGTGGGCGAGAGAAGGGTGTTAGTTGCCCACAAATCACTTTTGACTATTAAAAATGGTACTAGTCCTTTGAATTTCAAATCGAATGAGCCCGATTTCAAGTTTCTACGACAAAGATTTCAATAAAAACCTTATTTGCCCCCACGGCATAAATTATAATCCTTGCTCTTAGGGTTCTGGGTGAGTGCCCTCCTTAAAAATACGTGTTCTATCTGGAAATCAACTACCGTGAACAAAATGGCTATCTCAAAATTTTTATTGGATGTGTTTGGGGGAAGGCTAGGCGTGGGGGGGGGCTAGTTGCCCTCCGATCACTTTCGACTATTTAAAAGGGCACTAGCCCTTTAAATTTCCAGTCGAATGAGGTTTTATTGAAGTTTCTACGACAACGCCTTCTTTAAAACCATTATATATCCCCAGGGGATAACTTAAAACCCTTGCCCTGAGGGCTGTGGGGGAGTGTCCTTCTCGAAAACATATTTTCTATCTGGAAATCAACTCCGCTGAACAACATGTCTATCTCACCCTTTTTATTGGAGTTGTGGGGGTGAAGGTTGGGCGTGGGGGAGGGGGCTAGGTACCCTCTAGTCAATATCGAGTATTAAACAGTACACTAGCGATTGAAACTTCCAATTGTATAAGTCTGTTTGGAATCTTTTGCGGTAACACCCTCTATTAAACACTCAGATACCCCCAGGGCATAAATTAAAACCCTTGCCCTCAGGGTTGTGATGGAGTGTTCTCCTCAAAAACATATTTTCTATCTGGAAATCAACTACGCTGAACGAAATGGCTATCTAAAAATTTTGATTGGATGTGTTTGGGGGAATGATGGGTGTGGGGGGAGGGCTAGTTTCCCTCCAATCACTTTCAACTAATAAAAATGGCACTGTCCCTTTGAATTTCCAATCGAATGAGCCTTTATTGAAGTTTCTACGACAACGCCTTCTATAAAAACCTTATATACTCCCAGGGCATAACTTAATACCCTTGCCCCGAGGGTTGTAGGGAAGTGTCCTCCTCAAAAACATAATTTATATCTGGAAATCAACTACGCCGGACAAAATAGCTATCTCAAAATTCTGATTGGATGTGTTTGGGGGAATACTGCCGCGGGGGGGGGGGGCTAGTTGCCCTCCATTCACTTTCGACTATTAAAACGGGCCCTAGACCTTTGAATTTCCAATCGAATGAGCCCTTTTTGAAGATTCTACGACAACGCCTTCTATAAAAACATTATATGCCCCCAGAGCATAACTTAAAACCCTTGCCCCAAGGGTTGTGGGGGAGTGTCCACCACAAAAAGATATTTACCATCTGGAAATCAACTACGCTGAACAAAATAGCTATCTCAAAATTTTGATTGGATGTATTTGGGGGAATGATGGGCTTGGGGGGGCGGTAGTTGCCCTCCAATCACTTTCGACTATTAAAAAGGGCAATAGCCCTTTGAATTTCCAATCGTATGAGTCTTTTTTGAAGTTTCTACGACAACGCTATTTGGATTTGGTTAAATTTTAAAAGCAGAAGTAGCCCCGAACGTTTGAACATAATACCCTCAGTCGTTCTTGGGATACTGCTGAGATGCCTTATTGGGAATTAGCATTATCAGAGTGCATTTTGATTTAATCTTAAGTCAACATTTAGTTTTTAAACATATAAAAATTGGATTTGAGGAAGAGTAAAATCTATTCTATAAATCATATACAACAACTTTTTATACAAATCATATATACCCCCAGGGCATAACTTACAACCCCTTCACTGAGGTCTCTGAGGGGGGTTATCATCATAAAAGACCTAATTTCCAAGAACTGTCCACTACGTTGAACAACATGGGTATCTCAAAGTTTTGATTGGATGTATTTGGGAAAATGGTAGGCGTGAGAGAGGTGTTAGTCGCTATCCAATCACTTTCAACTATTAAAAAGGCACTAGCCCTTTCAATTTCCAATTGAATGAGCCCTTTTGAAGTTTCCACGACAACACTGTCTATATAAACCTTACATGCCCCCAGGGCATAACTTACAATTCTTGCACTGAGGGCTGTCGGGGGAGGGGTTGTCATCTTTAAAGACCTAATTTCCAAACTTTCAACTTCATTGAATAGAATGGATATCTAAAAATTTTGATTGGATGGGTTTTGGGAAAAGGTGGGCGAGAGAGAGGGGTTAGTTGCCCTCAAATCACTTTTGACTATTAAAAATGGTACTAGTCCTTTGAATTTCAAATCAAATGAGCCCTTTTTCAAGCTTCTCCGACAAATATTTCAATTAAAACCTTATATGCCCCCAGGGCAGAACTTATAATCCTTGCCCTGAGGGTTGTGGGTGAGTGTCCTCCTTAAAAATGTGTTTTCTCTCTGGAAGTCAACTACCCTGAACAAAATGGCGATCTCAAAATTGTTATGGGATGTGTTTGGGGGAATGATGGGTGTGGGGGGGGCTAGTTGCCCTCCAATCGCTTTTAACTATTAAAAAGGGCACTAGCCCTTTGAGTTTCCAGTCGAATGAGCTTTTATTGAAGTTTCTACAACAATGCCTTCTTTAAAAACCTTATATACCCCCAGGGCATAACTTAAAACTCTTGCCCTGAGGGTCGTGGGGGAGTGTCCTCCTCAAAAACAAATTTTCTATCTAGAAATCAGCTACGCTGAACAAAATGGCTATCTCAACAATTTTGATTGGATGTGTTTGGGGGAATGACGGGCGTGGGGGAGTGGGCTACTTGCCCTCCAATCACTTTTGACTATTAAAAAGGGTACTAGCGCTTTGAATTTCCAAGCGAATGAGCCTGTTTTGAAGTTTCTACGACAACGCCATCTATAAAAGCCTCAAATGCCCCCAGGGCATAACTTAAAACCCTTGCCCTGAGGGTTGTGGGGGAGTGTCCTCCTCAAAAACAAATTTTTTATCTGGAAATCAACTACGCTGAACAAAATTGCCATCTAAAATTTGATTGGATGTGTTTGGGGGAAGGATGGGCGTGAGGGGGGGGGGGCTAGTTGCCCTCCAATCATTTCGACTATTAAAAATGGTACTAGCCCTTTGAATTTCCAATCGAGTGAGCCTTTTTTGAAGTTTCTACGACAACGCCTTCTATATAAACATTATATGCCCCCAGAGCATAACTTCAAACCCTTGCCCCGAGGGTTGTGGGGGAGTGTCCTCCTCAAAAAGATATTTTCTATCTTTAAATCAACTACGCTGTACAAAATGGCTATATCAAAATTTTGATTGGATGTGTTTGGGGGAATGATGGGTGTGGGGGGGGCTAGTTTTCCTCCAATCACTTTCGACTATTAAAAAGGGCACAAGCCTTTTGAATTTCCAAACGAATGAGCCTTTTTTGAAGCTTCTACGACAACGCCCTCTATAAAAACCTTATATGCACCCAGGGCATAAATTAAAACCCTTGCCCTGAGGGTTGTGGGGGAGTGTCCACCACAAAAAGATATTTACCATCTTGAAATCAACTACGCTGAACAAAATAGCTATCTCAAAATTTTGATTGGATGTATTTGGGGGAATGATGGGCTTGGGGGGGCGGTAGTTGCCCTCCAATCACTTTCGACTATTAAAAAGGGCAATAGCCCTTTGAATTTCCAATCGTATGAGTCTTTTTTGAAGTTTCTACGACAACGCTATTTGGATTTGGTTAAATTTTAAAAGCGGAAGTAGCCCCGAACGTTTGAACATAATACCCTCAGTCGTTCTTGGGATACTGCTGAGATGCATTATTGGGAATTAGCATTATCAGAGTGCATTTTGATTTAATCTTAAGTCAACATTTAGTTTTTAAACATATAAAAATTGGATTTGAGGAAGATTAAAATCTATTCTATAAATAATATACAACAACTTTCTATATAAATCTTATATGCCCCCAGGGCATAACTTACAACCCCTGCCCTGAGGGCTGTCGGGGGAGGGGTTGTCATCTTTAAAGACCTAATTTCCAAAACTTTCAACTACGTTGAATAAAATGGCTATCTAAAAATTTTGATTGGATGGGTTTTGAGAAAAGGTGGGCGAGAGAGAGGGGTTAGTTGCCCTCAAATCACTTTTGACTATTAAAAATGGTATTAGTCCTTTGAATTTCAAATCGAATGAGCCCTTTTTCATGTTTCTACGACAAAGATTTCAATAAAAACCTTATTTGCCCCCAGGGCATAGCTTATAATCCTTGCCCTGAAGGTTGTGGGTGAGTGTCCTCCTTAAAAATATGTTTTCTATCTGGCAATCAACTACCCTAAACAAAATGGCTATCTCAAAATTTTTATTGGATGTGTTTAGGGGAATGAGGGGTGTGGGGGGGGGGGCTAGTTGCCCTCCAATCACTTTCGACTATTAAAAAGGTCACTAGACCTTTGAATTTCCAGTCGAATGAGCTTTTATTGAAGTTTCTACAATAATGCCTTCTTTAAAAACCTTACATACCCCCAGGGCATAACTTAAAACCCTTGCCCTGAGGGTCGTGGGGGAGTGTCCTCCTCAAAAACAAATTTTCTATGTGGAAATCAACTACGCTGAACAAAATGGCTATCTCAACAATTTTGATTGGATGTGTTTGGGGGAATGACGGGCGTGGGGGAGTGGGCTACTTGCCTTCCAATCACTTTTGACTATTAAAAAAGGTACTAGCGCTTTGAATTTCCAATCGAATGAGCCTGTTTTGAAGTTTCTACGACAACGCCTTCTATAAAAGCCTCAAATGCCCCGAGGGCATAACTTAAAACCCTTGCCCTGAGGGTGTGGGGGAGTGTCCTCCTCAAAAACAAATTTTTTATCTGGAAATCAACTACGCTGAACGAAATTGCCAGCTAAAATTTGATTAGATGTGTTTGGGGGAAGGATGGGCGTGAGGGGGGGGGGGCTAGTTGCCCTCCAATCATTTTGACTATTAAAAATGGTACTAGCCCTTTGAATTTACATTCGAGTGAGCCTTTTTTGAAGTTTCTACGACAACGCCTTCTATAAAAACACTATATGCCCCCAGAGCATAACTTAAAACCCTTGCCCCGAAGGTTGTGGGGGAGTGTCCTCTTCAAAAAGATATTTTCTATCTGGAAATCAACTACGCTGTACAAAATGGCTATATCAAAATTTTGATTGGATGTGTTTGGGGGAATGATGGGTGTGGGGGGGCTAGTTGCCCTCCAATCACTTTCGACTATTAAAAAGTGCACTAGCCTTTTGAATTTCCAATCGAATGAGCATTTTTTGAAGCTTCTACGACAACGCCCTCTATAAAAACCTTATATGCACCCAGGGCATAAATTAAAACCCTTGCCCTGAGGCTTGTGGGGGAGTGTCCACCACAAAAAGATATTTACCATCTGAAAATCAACCACGCTGAACAAAATAGCTATCTCAAAATTTTGATTGGATGTATTTGGGGGAATGATGGGCGTGGGGGGGGGCGGTAGTTGCCCTCCAATCACTTTTGACTATTAAAATGGGCAATAGTACTTTGAATTTCCAATCGTATGAGCCTTTTTTGAAGTTTCTACGACAACGGTATTTGGATTTGGTTAAGCTATAATACTATAATCCTAAAGGACTATAAACTATGATACTCTAGGAAATAAGACACGCATATTAAATACTAAGCTATTAAACTATGTGAATGAAAATTCGAAAAATTAAGACTTCGAAAATAATATACGGTCTATTGGTCTCTAGGCTGTTTGCACAAAGCTCAAAGTTTCAAATCTGAACGACTCTAAGCTATAATACTCTAATATTTGAGAATCTTAGCTATAAGACAAGACTCTAAGCTATAAGACTCTAAGCTATACGACTCTAAGCTATACGACTTTAAGCTATAAGACTCTAAGCTATAATACTCTAAGCTATAAGACTCTAAGCTATAAGACTCTAAGCTATGATACTCTAAAATATAAGACTATAAGCTATAAGACTCTAAGCCTTAAAAGATTCTAAGCTATAAGACTCTAAGCTTTAAGACTATAAGCTATAATACTCTAAGCTATAATACTCTAAACTATAAGACTCTAAGCTAGAAAACTCTAATCTATAAGACTCAAAGCTATGAGACTATAAGCTATAATATTATAAGCTACAATACTAATACATTAGACAAAAAGCTATAATAATCTCAGAAATAAGAATTAAATACATAATAATATAAGCTGTAAGACTCTAAGCTATAACACTCTAAGCTATAAGACTCTAAGTTATAAGACTCTAACCTAAAAGATTCTATGCTATAAGACTCTAATATATAAGAAAATAAGATAATATAAAATAAGCCACAAATCAGTAATCATTAAGACTAGAAGCTATAGGTCTCTGACCTATATTAATATAAGATTCAAGTCTAATAGCGATGAGTAAAAATGCTAAAAGACTATAAGCTATAAGACAATAATATATAAGAATCTAATCTTTAAGAATATAATCTTTAAGAGTCTAATATTTAAGACAATAAGCTATAAGACTCTAAGCTATAAATAACTAATCTTTAAGTATATAAGCTATAATACTCACATATACAAAACTCTAATATTTAAGTCAATCAGCTGAAAGACTCTAAAACTCTTATAAGCTATAAGTATCTAACCTCTAAGCCTAGAAGCTATTTGACTATAACCTATATGTCTCTATGCTCTAAGACTCTAAGATATGAATCGATCAGCGAAAAGATTAAATTCTAACAGACTCTAATATTAAATAATATAAGAGCTTAAACTCAATTAGATATGCCTCTACTATGTAAGAATAATATATACAAGACTATAAGCTATAAGACAATATTATGTTTGTATCTACGAAATTAGTCACTAATATATTAGACTATTATCTATAATTAAATAATCTATAAGTCGCAATGCTACTAGAACATAATCTATTATAATATAAGCAATCAGAATAGAATCAATTAGAAAATAAGCTGTAAGTATCTAATCTATATTAATCTAATCATTTAGTATCTATGATATTAGCCGATAATATATAAGACTATAAGCTATTAGACTCTAAGCTATAAGACGATAAGCTATAAGACTCTCAGCTACAAGGCGATAATCTATTAAACTCTAAGATATATATCACAAAGCTGTTAGGCAAAAAGCAATGAGGCACTCGGATATAAGACTCTAAACTATTAGACTCACAAATATATGACTACAGGGTATAGGACTCTAGGCCATAAAAGATTCTAAGATAAAACACTAATCTATAAGTCTGTAAGATAAAAAACAATCAGATATACGTAAAAAGTAATTAAATATCTAAGACACTTATATGCTATAAGACGATAAGCTTCATGGAAATGTTACATAATTATTAAGGCTATTAAACAATATGATCTACAACTAATAGAGATAAGACACTGATCTACAAGACTCAACAATTATGACTAAAAAATATACGAATAAAATCATAAAATATAAGACGATATAAGACTATAGGATATAAGACTATAAAATATAAGACTAAGCAATAAAACTCTAAGCTATAAGAATCTAAGCTATAAAACTCTAAGTTATAATACTCTAATATATAAGACTCTAATCTATAATAATCTAAGATAAAAGACTCTAAGATATAAGACTCTAAGATATGATACTCTAATCTAAAAGAGTATATGCTATAATACCATAAGCTAAAAGATTCTCAGATGTAATACTCTAATCTACAAGACTATAAGATACATGACTAAGATATAACACTCTAAGCTGTAAAACTATAAGCTATAATACTCTAAGATATAATACACTAAGCTATCAAACTCTAATCTACAATACTCTAATCTATAAGACTCTTTTATTAAAGATTATAATCGAAAAGAAACTAAGCAATAATACTCTAATATATAAGATACTAATATCAAAGGCTCTATTCATTAAGAATCTAGTAAATTATAATATAATACTAAAATACTCTAAGCTATAAGAATCTAGGCTATAAGACTCTAAGATCTAAAACTCTAAGCTATAAAAATCTAGTCTATAATAATATAAGATATAAAACTAATATCTAAAAAACTAATATATAATAATATAATCTATAATACAATAATATATAAGACTCTAAGCTATAAGAATATAAGATATAATAATATAAGCTATAATACTATAATATATAAGACTATAAGCTATAATAATCTAATCTATAATATTATAAGATATAAGAATTTACCCTAACATATTATTATATTTAAGACTATTATATATAAATATACTATAGAAGACTCTAAAATATATTACTGTAATATATAAGACTCTAAGATATAAGACTTAAATATATTAAAATATACTCTATTATAATCTAAGCTATAGTGATATATTCTCCAAGACAATAGGATTAAGGCGAGTAGAAATAATATAATATTATTTGCTTATATTGACTATAAGAATCACATAGATAATAATCTATTACAAAATGCTAATAATATAAAATGCTATATTATCTAATACAATAATATCTAATACTATTACATAAGCAACTACGCTCTAAGAAAATAATAGCAAATACTATAATATCTAAGAATCTAATCTACAAGACTCTAAGCTATAAGACTCTATTATTTAGGACTATATTATATTATACTATATTATTTAATTTTAATTGATAATATAATCCAACATAAAATTTTATAATACTGAATAATATAATAGCAACTTCTCTAATATATTAGACTATAATATTTAAGCATATAAAAGAGACAACTATAAGCTAACAGTCTCAAAGATATAAGAATATAAGACACATGTATATTTGATATAATAATAAAAGATATACTAATCAAATATGTTAAAAAAAAAGATATAATAATAAAAGATAAAATGAACTAATCTCTAGAAAAATATGCGAAAAGATTCTATGCTAACAGATTCCATGATATAAGCCTCCAAGATAAAAGACTATATGATATAAAACTATAAGAACTAATACTCCAGGCTAGAAACAACTACTACATTATTAAATCATAAAAAAGTATATAAGATTTACCTCAATTATAATATAGAATATACGATACAATTCGAACAGACGCAAGACGATTAGAACCAAGACTATAGTAAGTAATACACGTAGAAGTAAGACAATAAGAATTATGATTCTAACAGACAATAATCTTAGATCTAAGACTCTACGATATAAAAATATACCATCAAAGATTCTAATATTTAAGACACTAAGCTATAAGACTCTACGAGACAATACTATCCGCTATAAATATATAATATCTAATAGAACACTATAACAAAATCTAATAGTTTATTATAGAATCTATTAGTAAATTGGATATTACTAAATAAGCTTTTTTTAAAGAATATATACTTAGCTACGCTACAAGAATCAATGCAACAAGACTCTAGGCTAATAGACTCTTAGCTATAAGTATCACACCAATAAGACTCTAAGATGTTAGACTAGAAGCTATCTGAAAAATCTATGTATGTACCTACGATTTAAGAATATAAAAAAATAGTCACTAAGAAAAAATTAAAAAACCTATAAGATTATAATATATGATACTATAGTATATTATTATATATTATATAAGACTCTATTATATAAAAAACTAATATATAATACAAAAATATCTTTGTCACTCTGATATAAGAATACAATACTTCATAATTTTTTCTATTATAATGTAAGATATTAGTATCTAAGATCTACGAAACTAACAAATAAGAATATAATATATAAGACTATAATATATAATACTCTAATATACAAGACTAAGCTATAGTACTCTAATATGTAAAACTCTAAGATATAATACTATAATATATAATAATATAAGATATAATAATATAATATATAAGACTCTAAACTATAAGACTATAGTCTACAAGGCTATTATAAATATTGATCTTAGCTTAAATACTAAAAAAATATAAGACTCTAAGCTATAAGACTCTAAGAATAAAAGATTCTAATCTATAAGACTCTAGTATATGAGACTCTTAGATAAAATACTAAGCTACAAAACTATAAGCTAGAAAAATATAAGCAAAAATACTCTAAGATATAATACTATAAGATATAAGACTCTACTAAAAATGACAATAAGGTATAAGACTATAATCTATAAGACTCGAAGACATACGCCACAAGGAAATAAAAATTAGTGCTACTTGTATAACGGATACAAAAATGTGATCAACTAGACTAAAAGCTTAAGACACTAAGCTATAAGAATCAATGCCCTGAGAAACTATGATATATGACTACTTGCTTTGAGACTCTCAAATATAATACTATAATATATAATACTCTAATACTTAAAAGATTATAAGATATAAGACTCTTGGATATGAGACTATTATCTATAAGACTAAGATATAATACAATAAGCTAGAAAACTCTAATATTAAATAATATATGATATTAGAATCTAAGATATAAGACTACTATCAATAATACAATATGATATAAGACAAATAGCTATTTAAATAAAATCTATAAGAATAAAATATATTAGACTATAAGCTATAAGTAGATAAGCTACTAGAATATGATCTATAAGACTCTATTCTATAAGACTCTAAGCTATAAGACTATAATCTACTAGACTCTAATCTACAAGAATCTAAGCTATAAGAATATAATCTATAAGTCTAGTAGCTATCAGACTATAAGCTATAAGACTATAAGATAAAAGAAGCTAAGCTATTAGAATCTAAGCTATAAAACTCTATGCTACAAGACGCTTATCTATATGACTCTAATCCATAAGCCTCAAGTCAATTAAACAAAAAGCTATATGGATAACAGCTATAAGGATGTGATCTCCTAGACTAAAAGCTTAAGACTCTGAGCTATAAGAATATAAGCCATAAGAATCTAAGATATATGTCTCTTAGATATAAGTAAATAAGATATCAGACGATAAGCTATAAGACTCTAAGCTATAAGACTCTAAGATATTAGATTATAAGCTTTAATAATCTAAGCTAAAATATTCTATGCTATAAGACTCTAAGATACAATATTATAAGCAATTATTATATAAGATAAATGAATAGAAACTAAAAGTATAAAATACTAAAATATTAAACGATAAGATGATACAGGATATAAGTCAATAAGATGTAATACTCTAATCTCTCAGACTATAAGCCTAGAAAATTCTAAGTTCTAAGACTATAAGCTGTAAGACTATATTAAGTAAAACTCTATGTTATAAGACTATAAGAAGCTAGATACTAAGCTAAAAGACTCTAACCTAAAAGATTCTAAGCTGTATGACTATGTGCTATAAGACTCTAATCAATAAGACTCTAAGATAAAGAATTCTAAGCTATAAACCTCTAAGCTATAAGAATCTAAGCTATAAGAACTCTAAGCTATAAGACTATAAGCTAAAATATTCTACGATATAAGACTCTAATATATAAGGCCCTTATATATAAGGCTAATATATTTATGAATATAAATAAAAATAATATACTAATTAAGACTATAATAATATAATATTCTATTATAGAATAATATAGTATATACGACTCTAAGATAAAAGACTAAGCTATAAAACTCTCCTATCTAAAACACTCTTATAAAATACAATCATATATAATAAACTCCGATATTATACTATAATAAATACGCTATACGTTTTTAGATTATACTATAATCGTCTAATATCAACTCTAATACGATATAAAACTATAATAGCTAGTTAAATATTATATAATAATCAATTATCTAAAACTCGTAGATAAGATTAACTAATATAAACTAAAAAAATCTCTAATACTATATTATATAAGAAAATATGCTATGAGAGTATAATCTATAATACTATAATCTATAATACTATAATACAAAAAAGATTATAAGATATAAGACACGTATATGACAATATTATATAACAGTATCATATCGATAACACTACTATATATAACTCGAAGATATAATACTCTCAGATATATTAATATAATATATACTACTATAATATATAATACTCTAAACTATGAGTCTATAATACAGAAAAATATACTATAGAAGACTATAATAATAAATAATCTAATATATGATAAATTAATATATAAGAATAAAAACTTTCAGATTAAATGACCGTAATCAAAAATCTCAAATCCTATAATAAAAAATAAGATATGAAATGTGAATCTACTATATATGAAAATTATCAAAAATAATAAAATAAATATTAATAAAATCTTCAAGACTCTAATATAAAAAACTATAAGCTTTAAGACTCTAATATATAATAATCTATGCACTAAGACTCTAAGCTCCAAGACTCTAAAATAAAAGATTCTATGCTATTAGTCTATCATCTATAAGACTCTAAGCTATGAGACTCTAACCAATAATATTATAAGCTATAATACGAAGCTACAATAATCTAAGAGACTAGAATCTAATCTAAAAGACTCTAATATATAAGACTATTATCGATAAGAATAATAGCTGTAATTCTCTAATATATAAGACTCTTAGCTATAAGTCTCTAAGCTATAAGACTATAAGCTACAAGACTCTAAGCTACAAAACTCTAAGCCATAAGACTCTAATCTATAAGACTCTAATAGATAATACTATAATATAAAAGACACTAAGATTAAGTCTCTAAGCTATAACACTCTAAGCTTTAAGACTCTAAGCTTGCTTAGTCTGCTTAGGTAGCTTAGGTAGGCTTGGCAGCTATGTTAGCTTATCGAAAATGGGGTTGACTCTAAGCTTTAAGACTTTAAGCTATAATACTCTAAGCTATAAGACTCTAAGCTATAAGACTCTATAGCTTAATATAGGTGAATCTTGTAGATTCAACAAAGTGGCCACCATTTTCTTTTTCGAGGAGATGACAGAGTAGTGTTAAAACTTTATAAGTAGTGATTGGTCCACTACTTATTAACCGTTTTCAAGGGTTGTCATAACTAGGACAAAATTTTCTTCAGAATTTCGTATTTCTTTGTCTATATTTTTCTATATCATCAGAACTCATTATTAGTACATTATTAGTGGTAATGTCTTTCACAGGGATGCCAAAAGTTGATTATTTTTTCATTTAGAGTGAAGACAGAAGAAAATGATATCAAATTCCCTGGGACACCATTGAAATATTTTGATATACCCAGGGCCCGCCACATGACAAATCAATGGTGGTTCAGTCGACCGATCCAGCTGTTAGTGAATTCCCCCTCCCAGAGCCTTCTTACCAGTTCATAAAGAAGGTTAGAGGATGAGTTTAAGAACAGTATTAAGAATCACTAAGGTGGATCTTCTACAGGTACTGACAGAATCCCCTTTACCACATATAAATAATTAATAGAATCCCTATAGCCGATTCTCCTAAGTCTGTTCAATGCAGTCCTAGATTCGTGCAGATAGCCAGCAGTGTGGAATATGTCAGTAATAAAGACGTTATTTAAGAGGCGTGACCGCATGATGCATAGTAATTATCGCCCAATAAGCCTAGAGCCAACTATTAGTCAATTTTGGGAAAAGGTTTTGGATGCTAGATTGGCTTGGTGGCTAGACAGGGGAAATATTATAAGCGAAAGGCAGGGAAGACACTAAAATAGTTCATGTGGATATCATATTAAAATACAGACCCCTATTCTGAGCAGGTGGATTTCAACAATTGAGGCTAATGGACTGAGACTTTTGGGTTAGCGATGGTTAGCACTGGAAGCGGTGGACATGAGGACCCAATTGAAAAAAAAAATTTGGCTAGCGATTAGTAGTGATGCAAGTGGTGGACCACCGCTTAGTGTATGGTATAAGATGAAATGGCTAGTGGATTTCATCCTTTCGGGCTGGTGGACTTGAGACTCCAATTCTGAAAAGATCCAAATTGTATTTAATAATTAATTAAAAATTTACATATTGAACCCCTGCCGATAATCCACAGACCTTATATGAGGTGGTCACTAAGAAAAATTGAGCGTGATTGATGGATGGTGGATGGTTAGCGGTTGAGCAACAGTCTAGTCATTCACTACCTAAGGCTTCCGTTAACCACTGCTAAGGTTAGAGACGAATTTGGGACAATTTTTTGGGGGTGGATTTCAACCATTCAGGCTATTGGACTGAGACCCCAATTCTGAGCTATTGGATTTCAACCATTCAGGCTGGTGGACTGAAACCCTCGAAGAGAGAAGCTTGAATGTTAAGCGAGGGACATGGGTTAAATTGGGATTCCATGCGAAAATGAAAAAAATTATATTGTTGGTGTATGTTTACCGAACGGTTACCACCTGAGCAACAGTCTAAACCATTCACGGTATTAGACATCTGTGAACAAGCGCTAGAGTGAGTGAGAGAGAAATTTGGGATAATTTTAAGGGACACCAAACCAGCCCACAGTCCAAGGCAAATGACCCAAAACTGGAAAAATTGAGTTTTAGCTTAATAAGGAGAAACAAGAATAATTTCAAAATAATTGTAGGCCAAACAAAAAGTTTTCGTCCCCAATGGAGTGGGTAGATATCCAGATCCGTTTTGAAGCGGCAGCTAGCAACCTAGTAAGAGACTATCAAGTCCAATGTTAAGAAATATAAAAACCCCAAACTCCTAAAAAAGAGACATTCACCTCTCGATCCATTTCTTAGAAGGTAAACTACTCACACGTATTATAATAAGGAACGACCTCTTGCCTATATTAAATTTTATACGCCACTTAATTATAGTATAGATTAGTAATTCAACAGATAGCATGGAACTGGAACATCGTAGTGAGCTGTTCAATGGCTCATTTTAAAGGAAATTAATGAGATTAAAAAACTTTTGTAATTAAAACAAATTATTTATATTACATTAAGAAATTTTATTATGTTCCTTAAGAAATCATCATAAGTAAAAATCTCCCATACGGAAATTGAACTCAAACCTACTGTGTGAGATCTATCCCATCCTCTAGACCATATAGGATATATTAAAATATCCGATTAATGAAGTTTATGTTAAAGAACAAATTATAAACCTAGTTAGCTGCCTGATTATTTGAGGATCGTCTCTTACTATTCCAAAGAAGAAAAAGTCGTAGGCTATTTCCTGTTTGTAATTTATCCGAGTTGCAGCGGTAGCTAGCATATTGATTATGGTTCACCTCAGAAGTTGACCAATATACTTCTATGTACGTTTAATCCTCAACAGAGAATTAAGATTTTTTGTACTAAATTTAGGAATCCTGCCGATCTGACTGCGTGAGGAATGTCAAGACACATCATCAACCCTATTATTACTTCTTTACTATCAATTGCTGTAGCGCATTGGCTAGTGAGCTCTCTTCCTGACGACAAAGATAGAAATTCGAGTCACTCTAAAGTAACAAGTAAATCCTGATAATATTAGTTGTTGTAATGTGTCTGCATTTGGATTAGAAGTTCCGGGTTCATTGCCAGTTCTGATTTGGCTAATCTCGGACCCAGTAGCTTTTTTATTTCGTTAGCACGTCTCTTAGACTTTTTCTTCTCTTTTTTATTTTTGCATTGTCGTTTTTGAATTGGTTTTCAAATTCTGCGTACAGCTGACTCAACCTTTCAAATTCATCACACGAACTAAACATGGTTACGTGACATATACGGGACGAATTAAGGTCACGTGTTGAGTAGAAAGAACCTAACAAAAAACAAAACTAATTAAAAAAATTTCTGGTATTATTCTTTACCAGCCGTATAGGCCAAATAAAACATTCTGCCGTTTAGGAAGAATGTTGTAGTAGCCACCCCTTTTCTTGATTTTCAAGCCAATATATTTTCCTTGCTGTTCAAGCCAAGGGACAGAAAGTTTCCTATATATGGGTCTCGGACAAGGCGATTCTAAGGGTCTACTTATTGCTTTGATCTGACTTTTTTTTTTAGCAGTTATGGGTTTTTATAATTCTTAACATTGGAAGTGATCGTCTCTTACAGGATTGCTAGCTACAGCTTCAACCCGGATTCTTAACATTGGACGTGATCGGCTCTTACTATGTTGCTAGCTACCGTTGCCACCCAGATGGATATGAATGTCAGAAGCAATGAGACACAATATGTCCATGCTGGCAGTCAGAAAGGCATATCATCAATATCCTAGGAACAGCTGAGGGCATTTAGTTGAAATATTAAGGGGATGTTAAAAAGCTATTGGAGGGCAACTGTTTCTAATACCCTTTTTAGATGCCTCCTCCCCTCAGCACTGATTTAAATTTTTAAAAATCGATTTTGTCTCAAAAACTTAAAAGATCTAGTAACTATGTCCCCAGTGACAACCCCCAACAGCCACCAGGGCAAAGATTGCAAATTATGCAATTAAACCTTTCTTTAAAAAAAAGCCAAATAAACATGCAACCGTGATCTTTCTTTTGGCAAAAACAACCAAATTCCACATTTTGAAGATAGCAGCTTGAAAACCTTACAGAAAGGTTCTCTGATACGCTGAATCTGATGGTGTCATTTTCAGTAAGATTATATGACTTTTATTGGTTTTTTCCCCCTTTTTTAAAATAATGTATATATCCTTAGGCTCGTAACATTTGATTGATATGAATAAACCTTATGAAACTTATAGATTTAAAATCAAATTAAAAATCCGATTCTTTTGATTTATCTATTGATATTAAAAATACGTTTTTAGATTTTCGGTTACTATTGAGAAGAGTCACTCTTACTATACAGTTCGTTATCATTAACTGTTTGATATCTGATATAAGCTAGTGTTTATAACTAGCTAGCGCTGCAACCCGAATACTTTGAAATTACAAACAGGAAAAAGTCTATGGCTTTTTCTTAATTGTAATAGTAAGAGACGACCTGGCTACAACCAACGATTATAACGTCATTGATCAATCTTTAACAAAAAATTAAGTATAATACAAATCGTTCAAAAATTGGATCCTTGAGAGACTGCTTGGCATAGTGAATAGCGTGTTGGAGTTCTACTCCGAAGGCTGCAGGTTCAAATCCTGCCAGAGGCAATTTTTCAATTTAATTAACATATTTATCAGTTTAAAGTATAAATAAAACTTCTATTAATTAGCACTACACTAGATCCTCTTGACTGACATCAATCCTTTATGTAATGAAAGAAAATATGTGTGGAAGGAAAAAAAAGAAAAAAGGAAAAAAGACGCCGTTTAGGCAGAATTCTTTAGTAGCTGCCACTTTTCTTGATTTTCAAGCAAATATATTTCCCTTGCTGTTCAAGCCAAGGGACTGAAAGTTTCCAATATAGGGATTTTGAACAAGGCGGATCTAATGGTGTACTTTTTGTTTTGATCTTATGGGTTACTTTAGTTTTTACTATGAGGCGTGATCGTCTCTTACTAGGGTGCTAGCTACCTCTGCAACCCGGATCAAATAATCTATTAGCTAACTAAGTTCAATATATGCAATAGTTTGCTATTCCAATGAACGTTTTTTAATGTAAGTAAATACTGTTTGAAAGTAACCCGGAAAAATCACTAGCAAGAAAAAGGTTATGGCTTTTTTTTATTTGGAATAGTAAGAGACAAACTTTGAAAAGTCAGGCTTCAAACTAAGTCTAATATGTTCCATAGTTTGTTCTTCATTAGCTTTTTGATGCCGATGAAAATTGCATAATCTCCATTTATTTTCCAGTTAAAATTGGCTAGATGTCGTTCTTTACTATAATACCGCTGCAAACCGGAACTATTAAAAAAATATTTTATCTTTAATTACAGAAGGAACTAGATGTAGCAAATTTTACTATTGAGATGAGTTGCTCTTACTATACAACATACAGTTCGTTATCACGAACTGTTTGTTTTGATGTATCTATTAGTATCAAAATTTCGTTCTTTAGAGTTTCGGGTACTATTGAGACAAGTAGCTATTATTTATAGGGAGTTCATTACCATGAACTGTTTGATTGCTTCAAAATTAAAATATCTTTCAAAAGACTGCAGTATGAAAATATATCAAAAATGCAATTTTTTGACAAAATTGATTCTACTTTCTAAAGCATTTTATTTTTAATTACAAAAGTGACTAGATATAGCAATTTCCTTTAAAATGAGCTATTATACAGCTCTCTATGATTTTCCAGTGCCCAGCTAGCTGAGGAGAAAGAAAAAGCGGAAAGAAAAAAATATCCCGTTTGTGGAGAATAACGTGGTTAAAGTCAATTTTCTTCATTTTCAAGCCAATATATTTTCTTTGATATTCAAGCCAAAGCGCGGTAAGTTTCCATTACACGGGTTTCGGACAAGGCAGTTCTAATGGTGTAATTTTTGTTTTGATCTGACCTTTTTTTTAGGAGGTAGGGGTTTTTATATTTCTTAGCATTGGACGTGATCGTCTCTTACTAGGTTGCTAGCTACTGCTGCAACCCGGATAATGTAAAATGCAAAAATATTTATGATATCAGAGCAATAATTGTAATCTTTCAGTTAAACTTGAAAAATGCCTGAAAATTTATAAATTAGTTTTATTTTTTGCTAAAGTCCAGGTAACGTCATACGTGTCTTAAGTAAAATATGTACTTATGACTGATAAAATGGAGTTTGCAACATTTGCAGCAAAACTAATTCCGGTACCATTCTTGTGGAAAAAGTTAAAAAAAGCGAAAAGATTAGAAAAAGCAGGGCAAAAGCTTAGTAGGGCAAAAAGAAAGCTAATTCAAAAAATAAAGAAAACATCACCAATAAAAGTATTGGTGAAAGATAATACCACTAATGATGTACTAATAATGATTTCTGATGATATCGAAAAAATAGACAAAGAAATAAGAAATTCCGAAGAAAATTTTGTCCTAGTTTTGACAAACCCTGAAAAAAGGTTAATAAGTAGTGGCCCAAACGCTACTCCACATGGAATCCCAATTTAGCCCATGTCGCTCGCTTAATATTCAAGCTTTTCTCTACGGGGGTCTCAGTCCACCAGCCTGATTGGTTGAAATCCAATAGCTCAGCATTGGAGTATCAGTCCACCAGCCTGAATGGTTGGAATCCACCCCTAAAAAATTGTTCCAAATTCTTCTGTCACCTTAACAGTCGTTAACGGAAGCTTTAGGTAGTTAATGACTAGACTGTTGCTCAAGCGCTAGGCATCCACCATCCATCAATCACGCTCAATTTTTCTTTTCTATAATCACCCTCTCATATAAGATCTTGTATTATTGGCAGGGGTTCCGAATGTAAATTTTTAATTAATTATTAAACAAAATTTGGACATTTTCAGAATTAGGGTCTCAAGTCCACCAGCCTGAATGGTTGAAATCCACTAGCCATTTCATCTCATACCATAAACTCAGCGGCGGTCCATCGCTAACCATCGCTAACCCAATTTATTTATTTTTTTATTTTCAAATAGGGTCCCATGTCCACCGACTCCATCACTAACCCAAATTTTTTTTCAAATGGGGCCCCATGTGCACTGCTTCCATCGTTAACCATCGCTAACCCAAAAGTCTCTGTCCACCAGCCTGAATTGTTGAAATACTCTTGCTCAGAATTGGGATCTTAGTCCCCCAGCCTGAATGGTTTAAATACAATAGCTCATAATTGGGGTCTCAGTCCACCAGCCTGAATGGTTGAAATGCAATAGATCTGAATTGGGGTCTCAGTCCACCAGCCTGAATGGTGGAAATCCGCCCTCAAAAAATTGTCCCAAATTCTTCTCTCACCTTAGCAGTGGTTAACGGAAGTTATAGGTAGTGAATGACTAGACTGTTGCTCAAACGCTAACCATCCGCCATCCATCTATCACGCTCAATTTTTCTTTTCTATAGTGACCCCCTCATATAAGGTCTGTGGATTATCGGCTGGGGTTCAGAATACAAAATTATAATTAATTATTAAACAAAATTTGGACGTTTTCAGAATTGGGGTCTCAAGTCGACCAGCCTGAATGGTTGAAATCTGATAGCCATTTCATCTCATACCATACAACCAGCTTCAGTCCACCGCTTCCATCTCTAACCCATTTTTTTTCAATGGGGTCCCATGTCCACCGCCTCCATCGCTAACCATGACTAACCCAAAAGTCTCAGTACACCAGCCTGAATTGTTGAAATCCACTAGCTCAGAACTGGTTTCCCAGTCCACCAGCCTGAATGGTTGAAATCTACTAGCTCATAATTGGGGTCTAAGCCACCAGCCTAAATGTTTGAAAACCAATAGTTCAGAATTGGGGTCTTAGTTCACCAGCTGAATGGTTGAAATCCACTACCTCAGAATTGGGGTCTTAGTCCACCAGCCTTAATGGTTGAAATTCAGAATGTGGGGCTAAGCTGAGGCAATGAATCCATCATACAAGCCCAATTTTTGGGTTTCTATATAATTGTACCCTTATACTATGCTTCTCTCAACCTATTCTCTCTCCGATCATCTTCCAAATAGTACCTATTCATTGGCACAACTCAGCCCAGCTATCTGAGAAAATTTCAATTTTTCTTGTTTTGGGTCATTTGCCTTGGACTTTGGGCCGGTTGGGTGTCCCTTAAAATTGTCCCAAATTTCTCTCTCACTCACTCTAGCACTTGTTCACGGATGTCTAATACCGTGAATGGTTTAGACCATTGCTCAGGCGGTAACCCTTTGGTAAACATATACCACCAATATTTTTTTTCATTTTCACATGGAATCCCAATTTAGCCCATGTCGCTCGCTTAACCTTCAAGCTTCTCTCTTCGGGGGTCTCAGTCCACCAGCCTGAATAGTTGAAATTCACTAGCTCATAATTGGGGTCTCAAAGCACCAGCCTGAATGGTTGAAATCCACCCCCCCCCCCCAAAATTGTCCCAAATTCTTCTCTCACCTTAGCAGTGGTTAACAGAAGTCTTAGGTAGCGAATGACTAGACTGTTGCTCAAGCGCTAACCATCCGAAATCCATCAATCACGCTCAATTTTTGTTTTCTATAGTGACCCTCTCATATAAGGTCTGTGGATTATCGGCAGGGGTTCAGGATGCAAACTTTTAATTAAATATCAAACAAATTTTGGACATTTTCAGAATTGGGGTCTCAAGTCAACCAGCCTGAAAAGTTGGAATCCACTAGCCATTTCATCTCATACCATACACTCAGCGGCGGTCGACCGCTTCCATCGCTAACCATCGATAACCCCAATTTTTTTCAAATGGGACCCTAAGTCCAGCGCTTCCATCGCTAACCATCACTAACCCAAAAGTCTGAGTCCTTCAGTCTGAATGGTTTGAAATCCATTACCTCAGAATTGGGGTCTTAGTCCAACAGCATTAATGGTTGAAATTCAGAACGTGGGGCTAAACATAGGCAACGAATCCATAATACAAGCCCAAATTTTGGGTTTCTATATAATTGTACGCTTATACTATGCTTCTCTCAACCTAGTCTCTCTCCAATCATCGTCCAAATAGTACCTATTCATTGGCACAGCTCAGCCCCGCAATCTGAGCAAATTTCAATTTTTCAAAGTTTTGGGTCATTTGTCTGGGACTGTGGGCCGGTTGGGCGTCCCCAAAAATTGTCCCAAAATGTCTCTCTTACTCACCCTAGCACTTGTTCACGGATGTCTCATGCCTTGAATGGTTTAGACTGTTGCTCAGGTGGTAACCCTTCGGTAAACATTTACCAACAATATTTTTTTGATTTTCACATGGAATCCCAATTTAGCCTATGTCCATGCCGCACTCAGCGGTGACCGCCGCTCTCAGTGGCGGGCCACCGCTTCCATTACTAACCATCGCTAATCCAATTTTTTTTTCAAATGGGGTCCCATGTCCGCCGCTTCCATCACTAACCATCACTAACCCTAAAGTCTCAGTCCACCAGCCTGAATTGTTGAAATCCACTAGCTCAGAATTGGGGTCTCAGTCCACCAGCCTAGCCTGAATGGTTGAAATCCACCCCCAAAAAATTGTCCCAAATTCTTGTCTAACCTTAACAATGGTTAACAGAACCCTTAGGTAGTGAATGACTAGACTGTTGCTTAAGCGCTAACCGTCCGCCATCCATCAATCACGCTCAATTTTTCTTAGTGACCACCTCATATAAGGTCTGTGGATTATCGGCAGGGGTTCAGGATGCAAATTTTTAATTAATTATTAAACAAAATTTGGATCTTCTCAGAATTGGGTTCTCAAGTCCACTTGCCTGAAAGGATGAAATCCACTAGCCATTTCATTTCATACCATACACTCCGTGGCGGTCCACCACTTCCATCGCCACTAATCGCTAACCCAATTTTTTTTGTTCAAATGGGGCCCATGTCCACCACTTCCATTGCTAACCATCACTAACCCAAAAGTCTAAGTCCACCAGCCTGAATTGTTGAAGGCCACTAACACAGAATAGGGGTCTCAATCCACCAGCCTGAATGGTTGAAATCCGCTAGCCATTCAATCTGCTAGCTCTCATAACTAACCATCAGTATGGTTTACGTCCCACTTTCTCTACCTCGTATGCGCTCTCAGATGCAACAGTGTTTGTACGTGTTAATCTGGACAAGGGCCTGTGTGTTTTGGGTATATTTCTTGACTTTTCAAAGGCCTTTGATATGGTTGATCACTCTGTTGTTTTGTCTAAACTATCTTCATTTGGAGTACATGGAGTCCCACTAGAATAGTTAAGGTCCAATCTGTCGGGAAGATCTCAGTATGTTTCAGTTAATGGTAATTTTTCCACTATTTTGCCTATGTTGAAGGATGTCCCACAGGGCTCTGTTTTTAGACCATTTTTGTTTTAATTTACATTAATGATCTCGTTGATGGTCTTCATCCCCTTGTGCACCCTATTCTTTTTGGTGATGACACTAACTTTTTAATTGCTGCAGTGGACTTGCCGTCTGCCACTTCCCTAGCTCAAGGTCTTCTTGATAAAGTAAAAGATTGGTGCTGGTCAAATGGTATGACTCTCAACAGCCAAAAAAGTGCCATTGCACACTTCAGGACCCCTTATCGTATGAGAGATGTAAGGGAGCCAATCATCCTGACTTATGGGAATGATGTTATACCGCAAGCTGCTATGGTGAAATTTCTTGGTGTATCTTGACTGGTTTCTCTCTTTTAAGCCTCATATAACTCACACCCGTTCCCTTATCTTCCGCCAGTCTTCAATGTTGCAACGGGTTAACTCATTTCTTCCCCAAGATGTTATGCTTTCTCTTTATAATACTTTTACATTTCCTTACCTTTCTTATCGCTGCTCTGTCTGGGGTAATACTAATAAATCTCTTCTCTGCTCACTTCAAAGAGCGCAAAATAGGGCAGTGAAGGCTACTTTTCTTCTCCCTCGGATTTACCCTTCCTCTGATCTTTATAATGATACTGGAATAGCTCCGCTGGATCGTATTGTGGGTAAAAGTAATCTTTATTTAGTGCATTCTGCTTTTCTAGGTACACTTCCACCGCCTCTGCAGCAATTTTTTCCACGGACAGGCTCAGGTAGGTACTCTACTTTTTTACATAGTTCTTCTCATAGACTTATTTTGTCCAAACGTTCATCTACAGCAGCCCAGATGTCTCCTTTTTATAAATCAATTCAATTATGGAATTCAATCCCACCGGATGTCCCGTTATTTCTGTCTGCAAAGGCAGTTATTCGTCGTGTCTTTCCAGCTTAGTAATTTTTCTCTCCTTCGTTTATTTTCCCTCTTTTCTCTTTTCCTAGTGCTTCTCCTTTTGTGTTTTTCCCTTATGTATCGTTATTGTTATTTTTATTATTTTTTTTTTACTGTATATTAGTGTTTATTCTCTTTAATCTTTATTTCATATATATTTTTTGATTTAGAGTAATATTTATTGTTGTTTTAGGGCTTTATTGTTGTGTTGTAAGGCCCAAAACAAGCCAAGCTTCTTGGGCCAAATAATTTTTCTTTACGTTTTTAATACAGTTTAGTATTAATAAAATGATTTATTGATTGATTAATTGATTTCAACTCATACCATACATTCAGTGGCGGTTCACCGCTTCCTTCGCTAACCATCGCTAACCCAATTTTTTTATATTTTCAAATGGGGCCCCATGTTCAATGCTTTCATGCTAAATATCGCTAACCCAAAAGTCTCAGTCCACCAGCCTGAATTGTTGAAATCCACTAGCTCAGAATTGGGATCTCAGTCCACCAGCCTGAATGGTATAAATCCACTAGCTCATAGTTGGGGTCTCAGTCCACCAGCCTGAATGGTTGAAATCCAATAGATCAGAATTGGGGTCTTAGTCGACCAGCCTGAATGGTTTAAATCCACTACCTCAGAATTGGGGTCTTAGTCCACCAGTCTTAATGGTTGAAATTCAGAATGTGGGGCTAATCTTAGGCATCTAGTCCATCATGCAAGCCCAATTTTTGGGTTTTCTATATAATTGTACCCTTATATTATGCTTCTCTCAACAAAGTCTCTCTAAACCTGGTCCATTTCTTAACATTCAACCTTCTCTCTTCGAGGGTCTCAGTCCACCAGCCTTAATGGTTTAAATCCACTAGCTCAGAATCGGGGTTTTAGTCCACCAGCCTGAATGGTTGAAATCCACCCCCAAAAAATTGTCCCAAATTCTTTTCTCACATTAGCAGTGGTTAACGGAAGCTTGCTTTAGGTAGTGAAAGACTAGACTGCTGCTCAAGCGCTAACCATCCAGCATTCATCAATCAAGCTCAATTTTTCTTTTCAATAGTGACCCGCACATATAAGGTCTGTGGATTATCGGCAGGGGTTCAGGATGCAAATTTTTAATTAAGTATTAACAAAATTTAGACATTTTCAGAATTGGGGTCTCAAGTCCACCAGCCTGAAATGTTGAAATCCACTTGCCATTTTATCTCATACCATACAATCAGCGGCGGTCGACCGCTTCCATCGCTAACCATCGATAACCCCAATTTTTTTCAAATGAGGCCACAAGTCCAGCGCTTCCATCGCTAACCATCGCTAACCCAAAAGTCTCAGTCGACCAGTCTGAATGGTTGAAATCCACTAGCTTAGATTTGGGGTCTTAGTCCACCAGCCTTAATGTTTGAAATTCACAACGTGGGGCTAAGCTTAGGCAACGAATCCATCATACAAGCCCAATATTTGGGTTTCTATATAATTGTACCCTTATACTATGCTTCTCTCAACCTAGTCTCTCTCCAATCATCTTCCAAATAGTACCTATTCATTGGCACAGCTCAGCCCCGCAATCTGAGCAAATTTCAATTTTTCAAGTTTTGGGTCATTTGCCTGGGACTGTGGGCCGGTTGGGCGTCCCCAAAACTTGTCCCAAAATTTCTCTCTTACTCACTCTAGCACTTGTTCACTTATGTCTAATGCCTTGAATGGTTTAGACTGTTGCTCAGGCGGTAACCCTTCAGTAAACATATAACAACAATATTATTTTTTCATTTTCACATGGAATCCCAATTTAGCCCATGTCGCTCGCTTAATATTCAATCTTCTCTCTTCGGGATAGGCAGGGAGGGGATGCCCGTCGTCTCCAGTCACTTTCCAAATAGAATCTATTTATTGCCTCATCTCAGTCCAGCATTCTGAGCAAATTTCATTTTTCACTATTTTCAATGTATGGTGACCCCCTATTATAAGGTCTGTGGATTATCGGCAGGGGTTCAAAATGCAAATTTTTAATTAATTATTTGAAAAAATTTGGACATTTTTTTCTGTTGAGTGTTCAGATTGGAGCGTTGGGGTCTAACTATCTGGGCTTTATTTGTCAAAGCCTGAATGCTAAGTGATGGACATGAGCTAGATTGGGACCCCATGTGAAAATGAAAAAATATTGTTGTTATGACTGTAAGATGAATGCTAAGCAATGGAAATGGGCTAGATTGGGACCCCATTTGAAACTGAAAAAAAATATTGTTGGTATGTGTGTAGCGCATGGAAGGTTACCAATAGTGCAACAGTTTAATCGTTGAAGGTTTTAGCTATCCGTGAATAAGTTCTAAGGCGAGATTGGAAGTTAGGACAATTTTTGGAGGTGCCCACCTCACCTGCCCAGAGTCTCAGGCAAGTGACTTTAAACTTGAAAAAGTGGAAATTGGCTCAGATTGCGAAACTGAGCTGAGAGAGACAATGAATAGATACTATTGGGAAAGTGATTGGAGACGCTGGGCATCCGTGAACAAGTGCTAAATTGAGAGAGGAATTTGGGGCAATATTTGGGGGCGCCCACCCGCCCAGAGTCTTGGGCAAGTGACCCAAAAATTTTTAAAATTTGCGACAAATTCAATTTTTTTTCAAAATGGGCGGCTAAGCTTAGGCAAAGTATAAGTACTATTTGAAAGATAAAGATGGCTTTAAACGATTGTTTGCCTGTTATTTCAAGCAAATTTATGGTCCTATGTCAATTCTAAATTATTGGTGAACCTTCTTAAGACTATAGAAGGGAATTCCTTGTTTGCCTCTCGATAGAGGCAATCTAACAGTCTTATGTCAATTTTTGAATTCTTGATCAGCATGCCTAAGACTCTAGGCAGGCATGCCTTTTCAAAACTAACCTAACAAGTATGTGTCCAATAAGAGAGTCATGCATACTCCTGCCATTTATCCGTGCCTCGGCCATTTAAACATTTGCCTCTCAATTACTTGGACTATCAGTCTTGGCTTTTCTCTGTCTACAATTACCCAGCGTCTTGATGCAGCCTATGCAACCTATTGCAAAATACTTGATAACAAGTATGTGTCCAATAAGAGAGTCATGCATACTCCTGCCATTTACCCGTGCCCCGGCCATTTAAACATTTGCCTCTCAATTACTTGGACTATCTGTCTTGGCTTTTCTCTATCTACAATTACCCAGTGTCTTGATGCAGCTTATGCAACCTATTGCAAAACACTTGATAACTTCAATTCAAAATCAACGGACTCGGTCAAGGCCCTCGGCTTCGACTTCGTTATGGAAAATACTCTCCCTGTGTGCACGAAGCGTACACAGGGAAACACGCTTGGACTCTAAGACCAAAAACTTCACTTAATACAATTTGCCTGATTCAAATTAAAAGTGAGGGTGCCCGAATGGCACCCGCATAAGTCGCACAAAAACACCAAATTACTGCCTGGGATTGACAAACATATAGAAAGAGAACGGAATAGTTTTTATTCCCGTTCACTGCCCGTGTCAAGAGATTCCCCGAGTCTTGACACTCGCTGAGTCATCCTAATTTCTGCTACCCATAAAATGGGTTTAGAAAGACCCCATTTATTTTTGAGTGCTTTGTACTCACCCCTTTTACTCTCAATACACAATTCCCTTACGACCAATTCAAGTAAATTTGGGGGACTTGTCCGCTGGCAAGACAAATCTTCCAGTCGTAGGCTTAGTCTCAGGGGATCGCAGTGTAAATTACTGCTCTACTGTTTGCAACACCCCGGCCGGTACAAAAGTCTCAGTCCACCAGCCTGAATTGTTGAAATCCACTAGCTCAGAATTGGGGTCTCAGTCCACCAGCCTTAAGGGTTTAAATCCACTAGCTTTTACTTGGAGTCTCAGTCCACCAGCCTGAATGGTTGAAATCCAATAGCTCAAAATTTGGGTCTTAGTCCACCAGCCTTAATGGTTGAAATCCACTACCACAGAATTGGGGTCTTAGTCCACCAGTCTTAATGGTTGAAATTCAGAAAATGGGGCTAAGCTTAGAAAACAAATCCATCATACAAGCCCAATTTTTGGGTTTCTATATAATTGTACCCTTGTATTATGCTTCTCTCAACCCAGTCCCTCTCCAATCATCTTCCAAATAGTACCTATTTATTCACACAGCTCAGCTCTGCAATGTGAGCAATTTTCAATTTTTCCAGTTTTGGGTCATTTGCCTTGGACTGTGGGCCGGTTGTACCTACTAATTAAGCTAAAGTTCCATGGCCATTTGGCTTAGGGTTATGACTCCTGGTTCGGGTGCAGAAGGTCCTTGGTTCAAATCATGGACAAGGCTTGTTTGGAAATACTTAACTAACTCAATTTATGATTATTTTTATTGATCCTCTATCAAACTATTAATAACAATATGATTCTGAGAATACTTACACAATTCCCTATCACAGTATTGGTCCTTAATGTATCTTTTCCTTGTCAATTCAGTTATTATGGGCAAGAGTTCGGTTCCGACTGTACTGCAACCCGGATATTTTTTAGGAAGGGTTATTGTATTTTTTAACAATGGACGTGATCGTCTCTTACTAGGTTGCTTCCTACCACTGCAACCCGGATTCTTTTCCTTATCAATTTAGTTGTTATGGGCAAGAGTTCGGTCCTTACTGTACAACCCTTTTTTCAATTACTATGGGCTACAGATAGTTTCTGAATGTAACTAGCTACCACTGCAACCCGGATAATAAACTGATTGCAAACAGGAAAAATCTTACGGCCTTTTCTTCTTTGAAATAGTAAGAGACGAACCTCAAACAATGAAGTACCTAACTAATTCCAATGTATGCAATTGTTTGTTATTCCAACGATCGTCTTTCAATGTAATTCTTTTACTGTTTTTAGATAAGATTTTCTTAATTTTTAATACTCAATTGTTGAACACCTGATAGAAAATACAATCTTTTTTCTGAAGCATTTTTACCCCACCCCCCCCCCCAAAAAAAAAGAGAAACCCTTTTAGTGAGTCAAAATTTAGCTCTAGACTAAGCTATGTACAAGGTTTGGGAATTAAAGATTTTAACGGAAGTTACCCTAAAATAATAATTCATAAATAAATTGTAAATTATTGCCTATATAGGGGGGGGATAGGGGGATATCTTTTTTAAATGATAATACCTCCTTTTTTCTTTTTTTATTGAAAGCAGGGATGCCAAAAAGATAATTATTTTTTCTCTACGATGTTACAAAAGGTTACAAAAATTACAAAAGGTTTTAACCCAATTAATTTCCTCTAAAATAAGCCATTGAACAGCTCTCTACGATGTTCCAGTGCCAAGCTATCTATGGAAAAGTAGAAGAAGAAGAAGAAGAAGAAAGAAAACCGGTTTGTGGAGAATAACGTGGTTAAAGTCAATTTTCTTATTTTTCAAGCCAATATAATTTCTTTGTTATTCATGCAAAAGGACGGTAAGTTTCCTATATATTGGATTTGGACAAGGCGGTTATAATGGTGTACTTTTTGTATTGATCCGACTTTCTGTTAGGAGTTATGGGCTATTATATTTCTTAACATTGGAAGTGATCGTCTCTTACTTGGTTGCTAGCTACAGCTGCAACCCAGATTCTTAACATTGGACGTGATCGGCTCTTACTAGGTTGCCAGCTACCGCTGCAACCCAGATTACTATACAAATACCCCCTCCCCCAATTTAAGCTACTGGTATTCATTGATGCAAGAAGTTTTTTTTTCAAAGCGCGTATTTCAGCTTTTGGTTAATATGGATTATGGTTCGCCTCAGAAGTGGAACAATATACTTCTATGTACATTTCATCCCCAACAAAGAATTGAGATTTTTTGTACTAAATTTAGGAAACCTGCCGATGTGACTGCGTGAGGAATTTCTAGACACATCATCAACCCTATAATTACTTGTTTACAATCAGTTGCTGTAGCGCATTGGCTAGTGAGCTGTCTTCCTGACAATGAAGATAGAAGTTTGAGTCGCTCTACACTAACAAGTGAAACGAGAGCAACAATTAATAATAATTGTTAATAAGTAGTTGAAACGGTTAATATAAGTAGTGCACCAAACGCTACTCATAAGGTATTAACACTACTCTGTCATCTCCTCAAAGAAGCAAATGGTGGCCATTTTGGTGAATCTTGTAGATTCACCAAAGTGGCCAGCATTTGCTTTTTTGAGGAGATGACAGAGTAGTGTCAAAACTTTATGAGTAGCGTTTGGTCCACTACTTATTAACCGTTTTCAAGGGTTGTCATAACCAGGACAAAATTTTCTTCAGAATTTCGTATTTCTTTGTCTATTTTTCTATATCATCAGAACTCATTATTAGTACATCATTAGTGGTATTGTATTTCACAGGGATGCCAAAAGATGATTATTTTTATCATTTAAAGTGAAGACAGAAGAAAATGATATCAAATACTCTGGGACACCATTGAAAAATTTCGATTTACCCAGGGCCCACCACATGACAAGTCAATGGTGGTTCAGTCGACCAATCCAGCTGTTAATGAATTTCAACTCCCAGAGCCTTCTTACCAGTTCATACAGAAGGTTAGAGGTGTAGCGATGAAAAAATTGGATTTGGCTAATTGTGGTAATAAATATTGACCGCCTCAAATCTAATATCGTACCCTGAAGCTGTGAACTTACACCTTATAAGTTCTCCAATAGCACCGCTTATAGCGCTAAAGATCTTGCCAACAAGGCATATGCCATCCTCAACTAATGAGAGACAACAAAATGTATAGCCATATAAACGTGATCTCTTTTTCTTGAGCTATCTGGAGATCAGATTCCCTGGGAACGTCCTTGGAGATTTGCAAACTAATTACCTATTATTAGGCTGGATACAGACACATAAAATGAAATAAGCACAGGTAAAGAGGCAACAGATTTATTGAGAATTACATATTTATGTGAACAGCAGTAGGTCACTTCAAATGACAATAACGGTGACTGAGATACAACAATGAAAGAATTTAAGAATTCTATCTGAATGGTTCTAAATCTGATTTACCAATCCTTTCAAAAAGCACTTTTACCCCACTATCAAACGTAGTTTTTTTGTCCTGCGCTGCAAGAACTGGCTCACAATTGGCTTGAGTGGCCCAAGGATGCGAACCCTTCGTCCAATAATTTGTCTTAATTATTTCTGATGATTTAGACGTTCCCACACTCTTATCACTTAAGACTTCCTGCAAAAACATTGTATTTTATAGTTTTTTTTATTACCTCTCTTCTCGGTGAAATTCAAAGCTTGGATAGTGCCGTTCTTTGCGTGGGTCTGACTGCACTTTTTCTCTTTGCTGATTAAGGACTTTTCATTTTTGAAACTAGATTTAACTTAATTAGAGGAAGTCGGAATTATCTTTAGAAAGAAGGAACTTTATTCTGGTATTTTAAATACATCATGTTTTACTCACGGTACATATTACCCTTCCCATCAATTATTGACGTCCCGTCATTAGTACTTGCTTGCTTTTGGGCTTTTAAAATGTTCGCAATTTATTAACTATTTCTTCTACATAATTATTTTATATTTATGTTATGGCTTAATCAGGAGTGCTAAAAATTTTCTCTATTAGTTTTTTTATTTTATTCTACATCCCTATATAAAATTCATCTACCAGACTAAGATAATCCATGGTTCTAGGCTAACTACTACACTAAAGATTTTTTTTATACATTTAACACTGATTACTTTTACATTTCAAACAAGGTTAGGGCTATTCTACCTCCACATAAGATTTTTTTGAATTCACTTTTTACATGGCTTTTTTTTGCTGTCTATATGGCACACTACTTTCCATCTACGCTACATTAAATGAATAGCTCGACAACGCTACACATAACTCTATCTAGACATCTAACGCTACATACAAAAACGATTTAAAACACACAATATTGGGTTTACCATTTTCACTGGTAATATAAAACACTTTTACTGGGGATGTTTGCTACGCAACGTTAACGATAGGATATTGGGATTTTTGAGTTTTCAAAGTTATTAAGAAGTAACATATGTAAATTCACATCTATTTCATTACCTTCGAGTCTTTAGTGTACTCAATCCTTCTGTTGTAAATTATTGTCCTTCACTCTTTTCGGCTTGGCAAAATTTTTTTAAAGCACTTACGTTATGGTTTCTTCATGGGACAGTTCAAGCACGATTGTGTTCATACGATGAGCTTTCTCTAATTGTCTACTGGGAAATGATGCTTCCAACTACAGGTGTGGGATATGTTATCAGGGTTCATTCTCACCTGCTTTTTCATAGTTCGTAGGGTGCCTTATCATTATCATTAAGGGGTCGAACACTGGGAGTGCGGTTAATTTCTTATCAGCATATCATTTTGGGATATTTTGAGGCACGTAGAGAATGTATTCTCGCATAAAATTGTTCATTTGTGTCTCTTATAAAATTGTTAGCTCATGGCTTGTGTCAATTAACCTTTGCGGTAATTCCTATGTTAATCACGGGGGAATTGAAGTTTGTGTTTTGAACTGGTCGACATATAACTACAGTGACTCTTTCAACATATTGTCTTTAACTTGTGGGAGGGGTATATTGTCACTGAGGGGTTGGTCACTGAGATTAATTTTGGTTTGCAGGTCCATTTTTCAGAAATTATCTCGTCATATTTATGGAATAACAGAGATACTATAGTGACTCCATCTACATATTGTCTTTAACTTGTGGGAGGGGTAAATTGTCACTGAGCGGTTGGTCACTGGGGTTAATTTTGGTTTCCAGGTCTGTTTTGCAGAAATTATCTCGTCATATTTATGGGATAACAGAGATATGCACTTTCCGCACAGAAGGGATAAGATGGATTTCGAGTGATGGTCGAAAAGGGATTCGACGCGTAAGTCTGTGACACATAAATATTTTTTGGGTCATCAAATATCATGACTATACAGTCATATGGTATATGGGTCCATAATGATTATCAAAGGCGATATTTATGTACTTATATCTTGTGCTGGTCGAGGGGGTTCTCAGGTTTTTTGTGATTATATAGTTTGATAAAGCGCTGGATACTGAGATTTGAATATAATGTTACCTGATACGTAAAATGGTTCGTGGTCGAAAGAACAATGACCAAAGGTAACTGTTGTTTTCGTAGACAAAGCTGGGATGAAAATTGCCTAGAGTGTATGGTGAGTACTCTTCGTTGGTTGAGGTATAATGAAAATAGATGCTACTAGGTTTTATCTGCACTGGGCAACTCATTGTAATGCTCAATATCCAATGTGTCAATCCACTTCCTGTAATAAAAATAACGAGGCAGAATCATATGTTCTTTAAAGTTAATACTCATAGTACAAATGAGTCACGTATCGATTGGGTACATGATTTTTACGCTACGAGACAGAGTTAAATAAATACACTAATATTAGTACACAAAACGAAATTTTCATGCAAAGTTCCCATTGGGAAATTCAGTACATAGAAGTTTCTTCTAAATTGTTATAGTCTAACGACCATATAAAAGATTAATTCTTTGACTTTAAGTGTAGTCTCATCATGCTCTCTAATTTAAACTGCTACATACACTTTATTTTAACTTCTTTCAACACTTAGCTAATTTTACATTAGATTTAAAATAATCATTTAAACAGAGTTTATGCTACATGGTTAATTTTTGAGGTCTAATTTTACAACATATTTCATGCCTGCATTGTTCACGCACGTCCTTGCTGTTTAAGAAACGCATGTTGCAGCGTCATAGCCACACGGTTTTACGCAAACAACCTTACATTGAGAGGAACAAGACATAGCAAGGACGAGTGGAGACCTCTATACCCACTCGTTTTCTAATGTCTTCCCCTTTTTCTTGGCTTAGACGTTCTCATGAGGTTCCGGGTTTAACCTCTGCATTTCAGCTGTTTCCCCGTGTTGTTCTCTTGGTTTTCGTCTTCTTAATCTCAGGATTTTTCCGTAAATACAAGTCAATAGGGTTCTTATGGTCAGGAAAGTTCGCGAATACGAAACATACGGCCAGTAGCATGTTCCACCAGAAATTGGATGAGAATAATCCGTATCTATCATCCACATACGCTAATTTTTGGTCTTCGTTTGTAAATTTTGCACGCCCGCAACAAACCTAACGCTGCTTGAGGGCGAGCTCCCTCCCAGACTTCCCAAAAGACGTGGTCCGTCTATTTAGATTTGATTACCCAACTTAATACTGAGTAGGGGATGGTTTCATTTAGTTTTGTAGGGGATGGTCGGTAGGGGAGACCGAACCTCCCCTCCCCATGATATAAGTTCCGTTATTGATCTCGATAACTGGGTACATTATAGGTTATCCAACTGATTAATTCACGTTTATAGGGGTATAGTTGATTTTCGTAAGGTAGCTACCTAGTAGGCAGAATGTACCACACAGGACTCAAAAACACTATTTGTCACCATCGGTCGAACACGAGCTTCCCACCTTGGGCCTTTCTCCCTGATCGTCAACGTTTTGACATCACTTGTATTATTATTTTTTTTCATTAATATTGACTTTGTTAACTTTACTTGTACACTGTTAAATTTGTTATGGTGGATCATAAGTTGATTTTTATAAGGGATTTTAAATTTGTCTTTACATTAATTAGGGATATTTCCATCTGTCAGGTTCTTTAACCATTCTGCCTGACTGTGTCGTTATTTTCTCCTCGGTTTCTTGCGGTTTTTTCTTTTTTGGTTCTGCCTGCGAAATAAGGTAAAACTTTTTGTATTGTTTTTTCAAGAATTCTTCCCCCTTTAATTTCGTTTGTTTCGCGTGTGCAGCTGCTGAAGTCGGTCTTGATTTCCCTATTTCTTTGACTACTATATGGCCTGATTTGCCGTCAGACTCTTTGGAATTGGTTTCCGACGAATCCGGATTAGAACTTTTAGAGGTGGCACTTTTTAAGGTATCACCTGCCCTTCCTTCGTAAATTTTTACTGCCCTGGAAGTAGAAGGTTTATTCTCTAAGTCCTCGTCTTGATTTTTCAACTCGGGAGATTTGAAATATTCTTGAGAGCTTTGGGAGGAATCAAGAGTTTTAGTGGGGTTCCTCCACTGTTTGAATGCCTTGTCTTCAGGGGGATGGGGCATTTTTTGCACTAGGGTTTCCCTCCATGAAGTCCACTGTTTAGGTTTGACCTAGGACACAGTTATATCATGATATTGACCTTGCTGGTCATCCTTGGGAGTTTTATTCTCGGGCAATGTACTTAGACTCGTTTTTATGGGGAATGTTATTAAATTCATAGCTTCTCGCAGGTTTGTTTTAGTTGAATCTTTGGGGGGAGTTTTCTTTACAGTAATACCAGGGTTTCTACAGCTCTGTTTAATTCCTCCTGTAAAGACAGGGTCCTTTCTATTGGTGTTGCAGGGGAAACCATATCGTCTGGATATCTTTTGGGGGGGCATGGGGTCGAAATTTTATCGGGGAAAAATTGGGTTTTTGGAGATATTGTATAATCTAAATCTCCTGCGCTCGCCGATGAATAACTTTTTTTTGGTGTTTTTATATCAGGAAAAAATCCTGGTATTAGGGATTTTTTCTTAGGAATGACTAGATTTTTCATTGCTAAAAATTCTTCAAAGTTTTCCTCGTCACTGTTATCTTCAAAATAATCTTGTTTAAAATTCAAGGGTTTTAGCTCTGCCAATCTTGATTTAGGTGGCTCACTTTCCGAATCTGACGAATCAGTAGAGGAGGGATGTGATACCCATCTTTCCGGAAATTTGGCTCTTTTTATTCTCCTAACGTGTGCCTTGTAAGTTCTTCCGCTATCGGGGTTTTCCATTTTAAAAGTATAATCGTTATTGCACTTTTTGACTATTCTGTATGGTCCAGAATATTTGTTGGAAAGTTTTTTTCCTTCCATTTTTGCTTCGTTCTTTAGGTAGACGCAGTCTCCTACTTTGAAATCTATACTCCCCTTGACTTTGGGTTGGTTTCTTAGCTTTTGGTTTATTTTACATTTTTCCAGCTCTTGCCTAAATATTTTATAAGTTTTCCTCATCCTATTTATGAATTCTTGTTTGTAATCTTCCAACCTATTATGATACTGCCGAGATTCAATAATCTCATTATACGGGATTCTAAAATCACGACCAACAAGTAAATAAAATGGGTTGTCTTTGGTTGATTCGGAATAAGCAGTGTTGATTACGTTAGTTAAATAAGATAAGAATTGATCCCAATCGTTCTTATTGTCTTTTGTATAGATACTTAATACGTTTGAAAATATTTTATGCCTATTTTCTATTTTACCTTTAACTTGTGGGTGGTACGGAGCTGTCACCATTTCCTCTATATTAAGAAAACTCATTAAGTCTTTTGCTACCTTTGAAACAAAATTGCTCCCGTTATCACTCAAAATTTCATTTGGAACACCTAATTGTAAAAATAATTTCGCTAACGCCTTACTGGTGGCATAAGCACCTTGATTTTTTAATGCTTTTGAAAAAGTAAATCCGGAAAAATGGTCTATAACTGAAAGAATAAAAGCATCGCCTCTGCTAGAAACAGGCAAGCCTCCGCTCGTTCCGTATAAGTCAAATGAGATAATATCGAAGGGATACTTTGCTACCGGGACCCTTCCCATTGGAGGATTAGGATAAGCTGGGGGGATTTTTCTTAAGTTACACGCTTTGCATGTACTTACAAAATCTATAAGTTTTGTCATTGCCGACGGCACGTAAAAATATTGTTTTAATTTATGGAAAGTTTTTATTACTCCTAAATGTCCACCTATATCTGAATGAAAATATTCAAATGCAGGCACTATTAAGTTTTTATGGTAATACAGGTATTATTGAGGTTTGGTTTCTATTTGTCTCAGCAGTCACGATTCTACACAGTATTTCTTCATTAAGATCATAGTAAAAATTATCTATCTCTTTTCTAAGAGTTTAGAATTTATCCGGTAACGCATCGTCATTCACAAAATAATTAATAAGTGCTGAACGCATTTCGTCCTTTTTTTGCTTTCTTTTTATATTTTTTAACGACGAGGGGCAACAGTTAATCTTATCTTCTTTTACCGTGTGTTTGATTTTGTTTTTGTTACATCCATGTTTGCTCTCAGCATTTCTAGCGTTAACTTCATTTTCTTCAGCTTCCGACGGAATATTTTCTGGGTATCTACTCAAAAAGTCACAAGCTGCGTTTTGTTTACCTTTTAAATGTTCAAAATCGTAATCTAGGACTTGGATATTTATCTGTGATATTTGAATTTTTTGCATCGTTTTGGGAGTGACTTTTGTTTTCCTTATCGCGAAATTCGTAATATTTTTCTTTATTTTCATTGTTTATTAGATTCTTACTGGCGCTATGCTGCGCCATTGCGGCATCTTGTGGCGTCACGTTGGGTTTTACTATGTTTTTTCATAATTCCGCTATTTTCTTGATTTCGTTTGACCTGTACTGTCGCATATCTCCTATTTTTATCTTCGCAGATTCAATACTTTTATTATTTTAATTTATTTCATCTCTGCAATCTCTCAGAATAATTGAACAAATTTCCAACTATGCCGTGTCCTTGCGAGACATGAGGTTCAAAATACTGCGACATTATACAACCAGAAATTTTGTTTACTGTTACGTTGTTTTCGTAACCTCTGTTACAATTTCTTAAGGCAGAAATCTCTTCTCCTACCTTAGCTAGGTAGACATGCTTTTCATTAGCCACTTCTAATAGTATTCTATTAGACCTTAGAAAATTTTTGCCTATAATTGCCTCATACGGATAGTTATCGCATATTATAAAATTTGTCTGGAAGATCCTATTGTCACTTTTTACGTTTAGGCAAATTGAACCTCTTGTACCCAATTTATGGCCTGTCACACTATTTAAATTGGGATTATTAGGGCTCCTCTGTTGCCTAATGTGCCGAGGCAACATATTAAATAAGCATGAGTTTATGATAATTTACTGTAGCTCCGCTGTCAACTAAGGCCTCAAAGTAAACGTTTTCTATACAAAAATCATTAAATATAGGTAACTTGTTATTATTATCATTACAAGATGGCACTACCATTGTTTTGGACCTATTAAATATTCTGGCCACCGTCTGGGTCCAATTTATATTTCTGAGGGGCCTGAAAAGTTTCCCTGAGGATTTATTTCATGTGTCGGTGCCTTTAATAGGTATTCAGACGTATGAATTTCCGTAGGCATATCTAATTGATTTACGTCTGTCTGTCTTCGCCATGTATTATTATGGTAACGTGAATGTACTGTGTCAGTGCCGCTTGCCGGCGCTGACTGCCCATGCCGTCGACTTGCAAAATTTTCATTTCCAATCGGCAAATTTTTGTGATTTTTATATAGCATTCTCGCATTATATTGGCTTTGGCGAGTATTTGGGTTTTCAATTCGGTAATTAATTTGTCTGTTGGGGGTAGGGTTATACAAATTTGGTTGGTACTTGTTGTAGGGTACTGCTTGGCGCAATCTTCCCTGGCTATAGCCTAGTGCACCACTGGCGCTAAAATTTGTTCTTCCGAACAAATGGTTGCCATAATTTTGCCTACTGCCGACAGCAATTCTTGGTATGCGGTTGGAGACATAATGGCACTCTCTCACGATGTGCCAAGGTTGATTGCAATTATAGCATCTTATTATTGTATGGTTATTTTCATGATTGGATTGTTTGACAGGCTGAAAACGTTCTGTTTTCTGCCTAGCGGGTTCTTGTGTTTTATTTCTTTGTGGCACTGGGGAGTTATCCCTTGAAAAGAAATTGGGAGACTCCTGATCACCCTTGAAGATTAGGTTCTCGTTTGAATCACCTAGGCTATTTATTTTTGCTTTGCTCTGATTTGCGACCATCGTGTCGACTTCGATTAATCGCTCTACCTCCTGAACTGCGAGATCCAATATCTGATTATTTTTGGATATTACCACTCTATATAGTTTTGGGGGTAGCCCTTGCAAAAAGGTATTTAGTATGACTTTTTCATACAGTTGCCCAGAACCTGTTCCGTATTTTGCCTCTACCGAAATGCGTATATTATCAAGATATTCTCTTATATTTTGTGAATAATCAAAGCTCGCCGTTCCGTGTTTTAATTTATTTGCGGAACTGGTTTCGATAAATCTATCTTTGAATACTTTTAACAATTTATCAACCGTATTTATTGGCAAGCTGGCGTCGTCGCCTATAGTATGTTCAATCTGCTTCAAAAAGGTTGAGGCCTGGCCTTTTAATCGTAGGAGGAGCATGTCGACTAACGCTTCTAGCTCTGTTTTTGTTGGTTGTACAAACTGGGTCAATTGGATATTAAATTCGTCAATAACTGACTGACCATTGTACTCCGGGATAGACTTTGCTATTTCTATATTTTTCGCGACCAACTTTTGTGCCATTAATTTTTCTTCTAAATCCTCTTGCATTTTTTTTGCTTTTGAATAATTCGAAACAAATTTATTTTTTTACTTATCCTTTTGACTTTGGGGGAAGCTATTGTCTCCTATGAGATATCTTAAGGGGTTTCCTGTGGTAGCTTAGCGGTTATAGGCCTAATCACTTTACTTATGTGTCTGTATCTCTCCAATAATTAAATTTAAATTACAAAGTTTATAGCGTAATTAGTTCGCAAATATTCCTCCAATTTCTGACCGCGCCATTTGTAGCGATGAAAAGTGCTGGCTCACAATTGGCTCGAGTGGACCAAGGATGCGAACCCTTCGTCCAATAATTTATCTTAATTATTTCTGATGATTTAGACGTTCACACACTCTTATCACTTAAGACTTCCTGCGAAAACATTGGATTTTATAGTTTTTTTATTACCACTCTTCTCCGCAAAATTCAAAGCTTGGACAGCGCCGTTCTTTGTCTGGGGCTGACTGCACTTTTTCTCTTTGCTGATTAAGGACTTTTCATTTTTGAAACTAGATTTAACTTAATTAGAGGAAGTCGGAATTATCTTTAGAAAGAAGGAACTTTATTTTCGTATTTTAAATACATCGCGTTTTACTCACGGTACAGAGGAAGAATTTAATAACAGTATTAAGAGTCACTATGGAGGATCTTCTACAGGTACTGACGGAATCCCCTTTACTACGTACAAATAATTAATAGGATCCCCATAGCTGATTCTCTTATGTCTGTTCAATGCAGTCCTAGATTCGTTCAGATGGCCAGCAGCGTGGAATATGTCAGTAATAAAGACGTTAATTAAGAAGCGTGACCACATAATGCATATTAATTATCGCCCATTAAGCCTAGTGCCAACTATTAGTCAATTTTTGGAAAAGGTTTTGGATGCTGGATTGGGGTGGTGGCTAGACAGGGGAAATATTATAAGCGAGAGGCAAGGAAGACACTCAAATATTTCATGTGGATATCATATTAAAATTACAGACCCCTATTCTGAGCTGGTGGATTTCAACAATTCAGGCTGGTGGACTGAGACTTTTGGGTTAGTGATGGTTAGCAATGGAAGCGGTGGACATGGGGCCCCATTAAAAAAAAAATGGCTAGCGATTAGTAGTGATGAAAGTGGTGGACCACCGCTGAGTGTTTGGTATGAGATGAAATGGCTAGTGGATTTCCTCCTTTCAGGCTGGTGGACTTGAGATCCCAATTCTGAAAATATCCAAATTTTGTTTAATAATTAATTAAAAATGAGGTGGTCACTAAGAAAAATTGAGCGTGATTGATGGATGGTGGATGGTTAACGGTTGAGCAGCAGTCTAGTAATTCACTACCTAAGGCTTCCGTTAACCACTGCTAAGGTGAGAGAAGAATTTGGGACAATTTTTTGGGGGTGGATTTCAACCATTCACGCTGGTGGAGTGAGACCCCAATATCTGAGCTATTGGATTTCAACCATTCAGACTGGTGGACTGAGACAACCGAAGAGAGAAGCTTGAATTTTAAGTGACCGACATGGGCTAAATTGGGATTCCATGTGAAAATGAAAAAATTATATTGTTGGTATATGTTTACCAAAGGGTTACCGCTGAGCAACAGTCTAAACCATTCACGGTATTAGACATCCGTGAAAAAGTGCTAGAGTGAGTGAGAGAGAAATTTGGGACAATGTTAAGGGACACCAAACCAGCCCACAGTCCAAGGCAAATCACCCAAAACTGGAAAAATTGAAATTTAGCTTAATAAGAAGAAACAAGAATAATTTCAAAATAATTGTAGGCCAAACAAAAAGTTTTCGTCCCCAATAGAGTGGGTAGATATCCGGGTTCGGGGTGCAGCGGTAGCTAGCAACCTAGTAAGAGACGATCAAGTCCAATGTTAAGAAATATAAAAACCCCAAACTCGTAAAAAGAGGAATTCACCCCTCGATCCATTTCTTAGAAGGTAAATTACTCACACGTATTATAATAAAGAACGACGTCTCACCTATATTAAATTTTATACGCCACTTAATTATAGTATAGGTTAGTAATTCAACAGATACCATGGAACTGGAACATCGTAGAGAGTTGTTCAATGGCTCATTTTAAAGGAAATTAATGAGGTTAAAAACCTTTTGTAATTAAAAAAAAATATTTTTATTACATTAAGAAATTTCATTATGTTCCTTAAGAAATCATCATAAGTAAAAATTTCCCATACAGAAATTGAACTCAAGCCTACTTGGTGAGAGCCATCCCAACCTCTAGACCATATAGGATATATTAAAATATCCTATTAATGAAATTTATGTTAAAGAACAAATTATAAACCTAGTTTGCTGCCTGATTATTTGAGGATCGTCTCTTACTATTCCAAAAAAGAAAAAACCGTAGGCTTTTTCCAGTTTGTAATTTATCCGAGTTGCAGTGGTAGCTAGCATGTGGATTATGGTTCAACTCATAAGTTGAACAATATACTAGTATGTACTTGTCATCCCCAACAGAGAATTGAGATCTTTTGTACTAAATTTAGGAGTCCTGCCGATGTCACTGCGTGAGGAATGTCTAGACACATCATCAACCCTATTATTACTTCTTTACTATCAGTTGCTATAGCACATTGGATAGTGAGCTCTCTTCCAGACTACAAAGATAGAAGTTTGAGTCACTCTACAGTAACAAGTAAATCCTGATAATAATAGTTGTTGTAATGTGTCTGCAAGTTCCGGGTTCATAGCCAGTTCTGATTTGGTTAATCTCGGACCCAGTAGCTTTTTTTATTTCGTTAGCGCATCTCTTAGCCTTTTTTCTTATCTGTTTTATTTTTGCATTGTCGTTTTTGAATTGGTTTTCAAATTCTACGTACAGCTTACTCAACCTTTCAAATTCATCATACGAACTAAACATAGTTACTTGACATATACTGGATGAATTAAGATAAGAAAATTGCGAACTAGGATTCTCTGCCATAAAGAGCTAAAAGTAATTTTTCAAGGGGAGGGGTGGCAAGGATAGTGGTGTTGACTGGACTTTATTTAGTGAAAAGAGGTTAAAAAAAGGGTTAGAAAAGATCCGGTCAGGATTAACAAAAAATGTAATTATTTTAGCAGAGTGCAAATTGTGGTACTTGTATGACGTACTCAGACCATCGACAGTTTTTTTTAGCTTAGCATGAGAAAAGACAGAGAGAAGTGATAAAATATGTGAAAAATATGTAATTTTGGCTATATATTTTCAAATTAAGGGGGGGAGGTTATTTAGACAGTGTGAGGTCAGAAAACAATTCTTACATCATAATATCAGAATAATTGTGGCTACCAAATTTTGCATGCAGACCCACTGTACTTTACCCCCCCCCCCCTAATGTGCAAATATATAGCCCAAATTCATTTCTGAAGTATTACATTTTTATCACCCTTAGGTGTATTTTCTTAGGATTAATCTACTTCACTTCTTGATTGGTTGGGGTGAGACAGGGTTAATTTGAAGTGCCAATTAATTTAAATTTTCTCTTTCCCATCATTTTACTATGATGGACCGGGAAGGGGGGGGTGACGAATATATTACTTTTTGTTCATAATCTCTAGATAATATTTGGCCCTCCATTGATATTCAAATCCATCACGCTGAGATATGTATACAACACGATATATTGGCAACGTGGCAAATATTGTGCTGGCCTTCTTCCATTCAGCTTGTGGCAAAAACACATGGCCTGAAAAGAGAATATATCATTAGTAAAGTTTCTTTCTCTTACATTAGGTCTTCATGGCTTTTTTCCTGTAACCCAATTTCAAACTAAGAAAGCCAAATGATTGTTTTTGTTAGTATAAAAGTATAGTGGAAACAGAACTGTTAATCTACACATTGCCAAAAACTAATGTTAACTAACAAATCACAGAAACGTAACAAGCAGGGTTGCCAACTTTTTGGTCCATAAATTTGTCCCTTGACTATCCAAAATTATGTCATTTTTTGCCAAAATATGTCCATGATTTATCTTAAATATGTTCAAAATATGTCCATCTTGAAATCTCAGAAACTAAAGGTTATTTTTCTTCTCAATTGGGACATTGACCAAAAGACGCTTTTGAAACATCTTTCAAAGCGGCTAGTCAACATCAAATATATTGAAAACGAAAAAAACCATTTAATACAAGCACAAAACTCCTAAAAACAAGTAAACACTAAAAATAATTTGTGGGAGCTTAACTTTTCCATATGGTGAGTGGATAGATTTACAGACTGATTCAGCCAACAAGCCTCTAGTTGACCTAGGCGTCTGGCCATACGTGATACCAAGGTATTTTAGGGGCTGGGACTGCTGGATTCTGATACCGTCAAGGACAAGATTGGAATTGGTCGAGTTGGTGCCGCTAATTACGATAAATTCGGTTTTCTCTATGTTAACTCGTAGTCCTATTCTTCTGTATAGGGTCACTAAGAGACGAAGATTCTCTTGTAGACCCCTCAGCGTGCTGCTTAGGAGCGACAAGTCATCTGCATAAGAAATGAAACTTAGATCCAAGCCCTCCAAAATGAAGGTCCCACGAACGAATTTAGTTACAGAGTAAATCGCAGAATTAAAGATAATAGGGCTTAGAGCAGATCCTTCCCGAACTCCTTTGAAGAGCCGAATGGGTTCAGAAAGCTTTTGCTTGCGGTGACTGGCAATTGTTTCCCATCCCAAAGCTAGGTGAATATGCGTGTGGGAGTACCAGTCATGGAGAACAAGGACAATGTGGGGGTCGACTCCTGAATCTAAGAGGCACCACAGTGCTTGCGAGTGGACGACAGAATCGAACACAGCGGAAATGTCGACACTGCAGGCAAAGAGTGGCTCTTTAACTAAAGATGTAGACCTCATTATTCTTCTTAGTAGCCAATGGGCGTGTCCACAGCCCAACCCATTTCTGAATCCAAGTTGTTTGTCTCCCATTAGAGCGTTTGACGTAATATGGGGCAACAGTACCTTCTCAAATATTTTGCTGATAACTGATGAAACTGTGATTGGTCTGTGAGCTTTTACAAAGCAAGGGATCTCGATTCTTTTTCAGAATATCGGATGTGCGGCAACCATGAAAGTTGGCAGGTGTGAGTCCCTGCTCGATGCTCATTTGGAATAGTAAGGCTAATTACTCATGTAGAAGTTCTGTGTCGTGCTGTAAGTGCCTCGGAATGATCCCATCGAGCCCTGGAGACTTGTTCTTTATAAATTTTCTCACTATTATCTCAATATGCCGGTTAGAAACAATGACAGCACTGCGGCGGAGTTTTGCGCTGATTAATTGCCTATCTAACTCAGATTTATATACGGAGTCCAGCTCGTCGGGTGGTGGCGCAAACACGTCCTTGTTATGGTTTACCCAACTTTCATCGAGAATGGGACTTTACACATCAGCGTCGGCACTGTTAAATTGGAATCGCTTCCATAAGATGTTTGGGTCACTCCTGCAATCACAAGACAACTTCTCCACTTGCTGGACTTGCATATTCTCGACAGTACATTTGAATTCTTTTTTGGCATGTCGAAAGCACTGAAAAACTACTCCAGAGCGGGGTTTGTCGCAGTCCTTCCACAATTCGTACCAGAACTTGGATCTCTTCTTGGCAAACTTGACATTTGGGTTATCCCATCCCTTTTTAGGAGTGTTGGGGTACACTTTTGCCACTGGAACAGCGGCAGATTCCACAAGCTTCATCGAATGAACAATTTCGGAGCAAAAGATGTTCAGGGCTAGTCTGTCTTCATTTTGGCCATGAGTAAGCAAATGGAACGGTACTTTGATTTTAGCAAGAGTTGAGTCAAGAATATCTTTGTACAAGGACTGATCTATCCTTTGCCATTCACTCTTGATAAACCATGATCGCCTGGGGCAACGCTTGTAGGTGGAGAATGGTACCATTAAGCTAATCCCAAGGTGATCGCTACAATTGTGTTCCGAGTCAACAATGGCTTTAATCCCGGTCGGAAGTAAGAAATTTACGAAAAAGTGATCGATATCTGATGTATCCAGGGATGCGCTGTGAACAAACGTGAAGGACCGGGATTTTGGAACCAGGGCCATAGCGTCTGGCAGACACCCCCTTAATATGGTGAAAAAACGATCATCATCTAAAATCTGACAGTTGAAGTCCCCACTGATAATAATCTTTTCTAACTTGTACTGTTCAGTCAACCTCCTGAGTCTCGCACAAGCCTTCGTATAACGCCTTTCTGAGAGGACATCATGATAATTTGTAGGGAGGTACACTGATATGACTATAAAGCCATTTGGACCAGGAACTCTGATTGCAGAAAAAGAATCGCATGAATCAATTAGCGTGCATTGCAAATTGGAGTCTGCAATGATGAAGATTCCGCCACTTGGCCTTCCAACTGAGCTGTTGCGGATAGCAGGCTGCAAAAAATAGTCCTTTCCTGGAGTTTGGTCAAGGATTGCTGAATGATCAGATGTTATCAAATGTTCCTGAATGTATATTATGCTATGCTTGGTTACTAGATCACTTAAAAGAGACAGCTTGTGTGGAGCGTGCCCGTATATATTTCTGCTATAAAGCGAGATAGTTGCATTCATTGCTTACGTTTGTTTGAACTAGCCTCTAATTGTCTTTTATAAACCGGGCATTGCGAGCTATAACATGGATGCTTTCCAGAGCAATTAGCACATTTAGTATCACGGACACATGGATTGTCCTTAGGGTTTTCGTGATCGCCGGAGCACCTGGAACACTTCGCATTGTTAGGACAATCTCGTTGCAAGTGGTCAAACTTTTGGCCTTTAAAACACCTCAGAGGGGTGGCAACATATTTGTCCACCTTGATATGGCAATAACCGACGTAAACGCCATATTTCAGTGCTTTTTCAAGAGCTTCTTTGGCTCTGAATGTTAGCTTGACTGACTTGCTAGTACCTTAGCGTTTCGCTTCTTGGATCCCTTCCATAGCAGACTCAATCTCCTCGTTTGTCGTATCTTCAGGGACAAATTTAGCCACTGCCAGGAATTTCGGTTTATGGACTTTAACTACAGCCACGGAATTCGATTTTATGCTATTAGCTATAGCTTCTGCATCATGCTCGGTTCTAACATATAACACCAGCGCTTCGCTTCTTGTAACTACCTTCTGTACTTTTCCGGATGCACCATTGGAATCAAGAAATTCTTTCTGCTTTTGGCACGATTTATAGATTTCGGGTGGTGCTTCTTTTACGTGAAGCGGGATACTTAGAGATTTGCTGGGAGTAGGCCACGTTTCAGTGTCAAAACTAGCGTTGCATCAGTCTAGCCATGAATTCATTTTTTCACCACATTCGTTTAGTTTGCACGTTAATGAGGTAAATACATTGTGAGGTATGGAAGGAGTCTCAGATGGATCATAAATAGTGAATTTGAAAGGGAAATCACCCTTAGCGTCCAATTCCTTCATAGCATGAATCGCATCTTCTACGAAAACAGATGCATTTATTGTGCTTCTACGCTCTTTCAAAATGGTTCCATCTTTATCTAATTGATCTCGTATAAATCTTACGGCTTGTGTGACAGATTCCTTATCAAAAAATCTCACGGCAGTCCTTACAACCGATTCATGGGGAATATCTTTGAATTTAAGTGAACGCTGGATGAAATTTAAAGAAGGGCTATATAAATACTTGATTTTCGCCATTTTCTTTCGCTTATAATCTATCCAAATTAAATTCAATCGTATCCAATGATGTCACAACAATTAACAATCCAAGTCCTTAATCACATCCAAAACCGGTCCAAAAAGTATTCGCAAACATATACGTATCGCCTCTGGCTATTCACTCGTTTCTTGGGTGAATGAATGCTGAATGAACTACACAGAATGAATGCTGACGAGGTACAGCCAACAAAACCTGTGGGAAGTGCCGGTACCCAAATTGCCTTTCCCCAGCAGTTTAAGGATCAATATCTGGCCGGTACCGATACGGCTCTTGTGTTTGTTCCCGTCCTCTTCTGCACAGGCTGTCACTAATCAGCGAAAAAACAATGAAATTTGGCCATTAAACTATTTTATTAGCCAAATAATCATTCCTCTTTCCCTTCTTTCCTTCCTTTTCTTTCCCTTAAAATTCGAACTAAAAAAAAATTGTTCAAAACACGGAAATGTCTTACCTGTTGTTGCCACCGTATCACCAAATCCAAACAAAGCAACCCGTCCACATCAATAAGTTTACTTTAGATTATAATCCGTAGCAGAGTATTGTGAAATTTCTGTAATCCTCAAGGTCACTGAATATATTATAGCTCAAGGCACTGAATTAATACAATTTCACAGCTGGTTTTAAAGTTCTCTAGATCCAAAAAGATGTCAACACTCCGGAGACTAAACAGACTCCGGAGTGAGTTCCTGATGTTATTTTGCTGTTTTATACAGCAATATACAGCATATTTTTTTCTGGGCAGCTTTAGCTTTGATCCATGTCTTTTCCCTATATTTATGTTCTTTGGTAAATACTTAGGGGTTGCTGTTTTCTAAAGAAAACATGCTAGCAATATTTTTTAAGGATTCTTATGCTCAGGTACATGCCTATGATGTTTTTCTTTTATTGTTTATATAACTGCTTGGTTTAATCCCTTGTAGAGGTAAACAAAATGTTGGAACAAAAGAAACTGTTCAATTTCTTTAGACAAATATATTGGCCTGACAAAATGCCATTATTGTTCTGCTGTTTTTTAATAATAATTTTCTGTATAAAAAGGTCCTAGTCTACATTCTAAAGCATAAAATACCACAATATGGAAGCTTACCATAGATTAGAATTGTAATATTTGTATGAATTTTTCTTTGAACAAGAAAAATAGAGCTAAAAGAGTTCCTGATGTTATTTTGCTGTTTTTTCCATGCGCTGTCTTCTATTTTTAGGTGCATTGCACTTTCTGTTTTTCTTTCCACTTCTGTTTATGCTTTTCAATATTCTAGGGATTGTACCAATAATTATTAATCATGGATCTATGCAAAAGTCATGCATGTGACATCCAAATCTGTCTTAAAGGTAGGATTTTTTAGTTCAACCAAGTCCAGTAGGCATACTATGTATTGATTTTGAGTTTTTGTGTTATCTGTTGGAAAAATGTATAGGTTTGTAACAAGCTGATACAAAAGAGGAATTAGAAAAAGTGAGTCAATCCCCTCAGAACTATCAACATAATTCGAAATTTAATCTAGATTTCTAAATGTTATTTGGGAAACAATGAACTAATTACCCTTTTTAAGAGAGTAAGAGAGGGGAAAAATTGGTTTTCTATGAGCTGTAGGCTGTGCAATAATTTACCTGTTCTTTAAAATGAAGCTTCTATCTTAATTTTCTGTGTTATCAGGCACTCACGCGCATATGTAAAGCTAGCTCAAAAGCCTGTCAGATGACTGGCAATATATAAGAAACAGAATATTACTCTTTTGAGAGGACTGAAGGGAATTTTCTTCCCTTCCCCCAAACCAAAAATCAACTGATGTATTTACAGGTTTTCTTACAAGTTTGGTATTGGGGTAGAAGTAAGAAAATTCACAAAATTAATGTCATAATAGCTTAAGCCTTTTCTTTGATTTTCTGAAGTTTTTTTACTGGTCTCTTCCCTGTTTGATATGTTGCATAAAAAATTGCCTGAGATTTTGGTTGATGTATTTGAAAGTAGGGTAAAGAGTGTGAATATGTTAAAGAGTGTGAGCCTTGTTAAAAGAACAATTGTGTCATCTTTATTTTACTTTCAGTTACATTTCGTTGATAGGTAAAGAAAATTAAGCCACAAATAAAAAATTTCAAACCTTGTTTGGTAAGTTGTGAGGCACTCTGTTTTGTCCTCATATTTGAGATTAGCCAGGTTAACCCTGGATGCTAACTATGAGATTTACCTTGATGATTGCAATTTAAGTTTTTGCCTTTGGTTTTATGTCAACCTACACTCTAAATAAATATAACCTATTTTTTATATAAACATCACAATATTGTTTTTAGATTAATGATATTCTTAGATCCACAGAAAATTACGAATTATATAATGTTTTTGCTTATAGATGTCTTAACTTTATTTATTTTAATGCACATTAAATTTTGTAGCTAATAATTACTGTGAAGAAAGATGTTAGAAGTTTATGGATTCTATGCTAGGCTGCTGTGAAAAATGGATTGATCAGCCACATATATCTGAATCCTGTAAAGGTTTTAAGCATGCCGTTATTCAAAGGATAAACTCCAAAAAAGGTTAATATTTGTTACTTTTTGGTTAATAGTAAAAAATTGGGGTTTTGGTAAATGCTAAATAGAATATTGGGCGAGATAAATATTGGCAATGTTGCATGTAAAATTTAATCTGACATAATCACTTTTGTGAGATAATTAAAAAAAAAACTGTTGCCATGTTTTGAAAAAATGAGGATCAGCAAAATTGAAGCATAATTAAAGTATGATCTAAGAATAAATTAGCAGATTGTTTTGAAAATTATCTTTAAATTTTAACAATTTCATGTGGGACCCTTAGACATGACGACGGCAGTTTTATTTTATACAAAAGAATTGTGACAAAGTGGCACTATTACTTTGTATCACTTCTAAATCCGAAGCTGTTGGGAAAACTGAACATAGCTGGAACAAATCGTTGGTGAACTGTTTTTTTTAAATAATTATTGTGGTTTCACGCACTGTAATCCAACACTTAGTAAAAATAGAGGCACATCCCAGGTGAGATAATATCTGATAAAAAATTGCAACATTTTGTTATTTTGTTTGCATTTATTCTGCTTATCCTCTCATTAGAAGTATTGGTTAGTGACAGACCTCGTCATTTGGTTCCAATTAACTTATTACTTGTACGTGTGACAGTTGGGAGTAATGGGAAGGGGGGGGTGGGCAATATAAACCAGAAATATGAACTTTTTGAAAATTCCACAGTTCCTTGTGTCACTAACTGTTTGCAGTAGCAATGTTACTCAATTTATTATAGAAAGCCTTAATATCTATAGTAATAAGGCTTCAACTTTTAAAAACTATTTTCAAGTTTATATATCCTACTTCACGTCTTATTGTAAAGCTAAATGGACTGGTCTTAAAAAAAGCTCCAGCCTACGGTTTGCTTCTCCTAGAACTTGTTTCAGTAAGATAGGACACAAACAGGATTCAATGCCAAACTAAAGATTTTGTCTTCAAAGTTAAGACAAATATATGCCTACTTTCATAAATATTTTCGTAAAATTCTTTCAAATTGTGGAAGTAGGGTACAGAGGAGGTCAGAGCTTGAAAGTATCCCATGCCCCTACTTTGGTTGTATATTTAATCTTTAAAAACAATCAACTGAAAAAAACACTTTAAAAACAGAGTGATCAATGAGGGAGGTAAAAACGAGAAGCCTAGCCTCTAAGCTCACTATAGGAATCTCATCCAGTTCCATGTGTTTGACTTATTATACCCGTGCCTTTGGTGACTTGAGCCTACCTATTGATCAGGACTTAGGTATTTGATTGCTTTGCAGGGTGATTAATAGTCTAAATTAGTTAGCCAAATAGTTTAGCTATTGCCTTTACTCTACAAACTAAGTCCAAAAGAATTTTATTTAGACTTTAAAACCAAGCTGTTCTATATACCAGTGTTGCCAGATCATGAAGAAAAAAGTAAGCCGCAGCCTTTGAAAAACAAGCCAAAAATAAGCCAGACAATTTTTTTCCCAGAATCTAACTTTACTTTTAAAGGTGTCCAAGTTTTGACGGCCGTTTAATAGAAATACTCACCACTATTCAGGTCCTTTGATCCTACTGGCAGTATTCACCATTCAATTCGTTCCCTGGCTTCAGGAAGGTAAGTTCCAGTGTAGAGATTATTTTGAGGCTGCATTTAGTAGAATTGCGATAAACTGCTACCCCATGTGGAACTCTAGAGACTTTACAGAAATTCCCGCGCGCTATGTTCAGAAAATCCTCGACCGTGCTTACTTTCCTGTCCAACAGTTCGGGGAAAATTATTGACGAGGACGCCCACCGGCTCGATTTCTTCTGTGTTAGTTCGAGCACTGTCCGTGTAAGCACCGCAATTTCTGTATCCCATAATTTCACTGAGCCGGACCTCCGATTACTATGATGATACTCTGTGACCCAAGGCGTTTTAACGTCAACATTTCGATTCAGTCAGAGGTTCTTTTTGGCGCAATTGTGTTATTGCCAGAACAAATTATTAAAATTGTGTCCCAGTCCTTATGTATTGGTTGGAAATAATGATGCATTACTTAATAACGACCGTAACCCGCAGACAAAAACAAAAAAGATCATTAGATCATTGGTTTACTATCACATAGATACACAAACAAAAATAAGATCATTGGGATATTATCATAAAATTATAGAAATCACTTTGTGTAAAGTCAAAGCTTTGGAATAAAATCCTTTTCCCAATGCTAAATGCGATGCTAAAACGCCCTTAAAGGGCTACGAAAGATACTCAAGGAACACAATCGTACTTTTGTATTTATCACAAGTCCATTCCAGGGTCATAATTGGCTATCTCGAACCACAATACGTCCCTGGGACCAAGAACAAATAAGACTGAGTAGAATCTCTGTCTTTGGTCCATGCACCGACTATTGGATAACTCGTAAAATCTGAGTGGAGATGGAGCCAATTTGAGAACTGGCTGAGTACTGAGTTGACGGCCGTCTACTTTCCCTCATCGGCACCGCGCATTTGCGAGGAAAAGACCGTAGCAGGCCTCCAGGCGTGTATGATTAATGTAATCAAACACTTTCACTTATTCTCACTCAATTTTTCTTCTCCAGGGCTGTACTGCGATGAGCTAGTTGTAGAGGTAACGAATTGTAATGTTTCCGTGCCAGCTCCACCTTCGCTCCGATTCACCGGGTATCAGCCGTATTTTATTTGACTCCGCATGGTTGTAGTATCGAGATAGGGAGACGAAGGTTCTCAGTCTTTATTTGTTCTTGCTGGGACGGATATCCAGTTTCCTGTTTGATGAGCCACATTTTAACGAAGTCCGAACATTCCACCACTTTAAACATGGATGGGAAGTATCGTGGGCCAGATTGGGAATCACACGCGTTATAAATTTCGATACTTTTACGTAAGACAAAATAAGAATTGAATTTTGTTGTTGTGCTGCGAGAGCCAACTCACTTATCGATTTCAGAAGTTTACAACTTATCATAATTATATTGACCTTTAGCGCAATGCTGCTGTCCGAACTCTGGCTGCCAGTCGTTGAGTGAGTGCATTCCTTTTAAGGCGCTTTATGACGGGAAAGCTAAAAAAAGTGGCAGTTTGGAAAAAAATTCTGCAGGATGGAATTTTCGGTAATTAGGAATATCCGTCTTTCATAGCCCTTTAAGATTAACCAAATGCCTTTAAGATGTCACTGAGTTCATCTTCTTCGCGGTAAGCGTCAGGCGCATCAGCTCTGCCACATCGTCCACTGTCAGACGCATTTTCAGCTCCATTTTTCGAATATATGGAACTGTTGAATGAAGTCATTTTGGCCGATGGTACGAATGACGGACAGCAGTGGCCACTGACAGACATCCACAGTCGAAAAATCAAAATTGCGTTTTGGATTGGTAAAAGCATTCTATTCCGAAGATTTGACTTTACACAGTTCATCATAGAAAACGCTCTCTCAACGACTGCGTTGCTGATACGCAAACTCAGCAATGACAATGCCCACTTTGCCAAATCCTGAAAGACTGGCTCTCCAATAGGGTTGCATATTTGAAGTTTTGTTCATTTCTATCTTGCATTTAATGGACATAAATTGTGTATTTATCTGTCTGTTTCATTTCTGGCTGAATATTTTTTATCATTTTTAGAATTTGTAATTAATTTTTCCAACTAGTTGACTAATAACTTCTCCCTATCAGAACTTAATTTTTCGCAGGGGTTTGTAAAGAGATACAAACCACAGAAAATAGCTAGAGTGTACATGACGACAGCATGACGACTCCTGGACGACTCACATGAACTAAACAGCTAAATAGGATCTGTAGATGTTGAAGACATGTCTGTTATGAGGTTGATTCCTGGCGTTATTCTATACTAACAAGTAACAGCTAATATACTGTACCTTCAGCTGTAGTTCAACCCCATGACTTAATGGCTAATGCTTTTTATGCTGTTGTTACGAAGCCACGTGTCTCTTAGGATTTGAAAACTTCACCACACTGCCGCGGTTAGATTCGTATTTTGACCATAGAGTTAATACGTGATTTTGACCTTTCGTGAGCAATCGTTCGTTCGTTCGTTCGAGAATCGGATGAATTGCCAAAAAATATTAATTCTTCCCGAAAAAGTAAATGACGCCAAGATATAAGCCAGCTCAAAATAAAAATAGCCAAGTTTTAAGCCACAAGCCAGTTCCAAAAATTTTCACGCCAGTCACCAACAAAATACGCCAGTTTGGAGTAAAATTAGCCAATCTGGCAACACTGCTATATACGGGTTTGAACTACTTCATAGCTTAGATTGAGGAGTTTAAGTAATATCGTGTTGTAGGGGACACGGACCTATGGCCTCTGTTTTGAGCCCACCAATCTAACACATTGAAATTCCTTTTATGAATCAACAAGGTATAGTTGGTAAACATTCTTGTACCAACTTCGCTTTTCTTGAATATATGCTGCCATGAGTTGACATAACACATCAAAATTGGCGGAATTTGCATAGGGAGTGGAGGAGGGGGGGGGGAATCCAACTAAATTTTTTCACCAAATAATTGTTTGCACTTCTATTTAAAAAAAGTAAAATTAATTTCTACTCCACTTTGAATCTACGAAATTGCAGAATTATGAACAGAGTAATTTTATAATAACATCAGCTTAAAAATAACCAAAGCAAAATTTTGATTTTGCCTGTGAAAAATTATGAAGTTTCCACATAAAAAGACTAGCTTTTGTGACCCCATCAGGGTTCTATTACCGGGTCCGTATTGTCATAATGGGTTCTATTGCAACTTGAACCCTGTGCAGCTGAACCCATCTGTAACTGAACCCTAGTGCAACTGAACCCTGGTGCTGAGTTTTTCAGTATTCTACAAATATGAGCCTATATGATGTGGTAGAACACAACTTAGAATACCTACATGTTCAACCTTGTTAAAATTGTTTGTTTTTTAAAGTTATGATATATATGTCTGTCAAGATCATACATAATAGAGCTTAGTTTTGCTGTCGACGCTGATAGATTCCAAGATAAGAATTTTAGAGAAACCTTCCAGGATTAGTTAAACACTAAACTGTAGAGTTTAAAATTTGACAATTTAGAAGATGGATGGAACAATTTTAGGAAAATAGTTTGTGAAGTTGCTGATGGTGTCTTAAGAAAGAAAGTTATAAAAGCAGCTAGAGATATTAATGAAAATGCTTTATATTAAATAGAGAGGAGGTTGGCCTGTACAAGAATTTTTTGAGTAATGGAACATTATAAAATAAGTTGAATGTTAAAAAAAGGAGAAAGTGTTAAATGTGAATTAATTAGGTGTGAAGTGGAGACCACGGATCAAATTGCCAAAGGTGTAGAAGATGCAGCCTGATGGCATAATATTAATATCGTGTACTGGTATGCTAATAAATTGAGATGGAATTGTCAATCTAGACTTGTCCCTTTTAAAAATAGGAAGGAGCTCCAAATAAAGGCCAGTCATTGTAGTTGTAACTGTAGCTCTAGTAGTTTTAGCAGTGTGTACATAGTGTCCATTGGTTAGTTCAACATCCCCATCAACATACCTGAAAGTTCCAACATAATGGTAGAAGCCATTCATAAGATAATGCTGATACGCTCTTTTGCAACTGCTGGCAAATAGTGTTTTGATTTAGTTCAACTTCCCCATCAACATCCCCTGGAATTTTCACCTTAAAACCCTTAACTTTAGTGGTTGTAGTAATCAAAAATGTGGAAGATGCTGCCAGACGGCGTAATAGTAATATCTTGTACTAGTATTTGCATAAATTGAGAGGGATTTATCAATCCGGACTTGTCCCTGCTGAATATAGGAAGGGGCCCCCAAAAAGGGCCAGTCGTTGTTGTAGCAGTAGTAGCCGTATTAGTATTAGCAGTATGTACGTAGTGCCTTAAGGTTAGTTCAACATTCCTGAGAGTTCCAATATAATACTCAAAGCTGTCCATAAGGTAATGCTGATACGCTCTTTTGCAAATGCATGCACATATTGTTTTGATGTAGTTCAACTTCTTCATCAGCATTTCCTGAAATTGTCACCTTAGACGTGGAAGATGCATCATCCCCTGAAATTTTCACCTTATTATCATTAACTTTAGTAGTCATATTTGTCAAAGATGCGGAAGATGCATCCAGACGGCATAATAGTAACGTCTTTTACTGGCATTTGAATAAATCGAGAGAGAATTGTCAATCCGGGCTTGTCCCTGTTGAATCTAGGAAGGGATCCCAAAAAGGACCAGTTGTCATAGTAGCAATAGTAGCTGTATTAGTATTAGCAGTATGTACGTAGTGCTTTTTGGTTAGTTCAACATTTCTGAGAGTTTCAATCATAGGTAGAGCAATAGCGCTGCCTAAGTAAAGATATAATACTCAAAGCCGTCTATAAGGTAATGCTGATTTGCTCTTTTGCAACTGCATGCACATAGTTTTTTTTTAGTTCAAATTTTCCATCAATATTCCCTGAAATAATAATAATTTATTTTTAACCCACATCATATATAAAAATGATATCGAACCAGCGATCCTGAAAGATCGGGAGAGGGCTCATTCGATCAGAAATCGAAAGTTGTAGTTTCCGTTTTAAGTGACTAGAGCCCCAATGACCCCTAGGAAGGTCAGAAATATTTTGTGTCGTTATCATTCTTCCATGAAACTTTTAGGGCCATATGTTTCTCACTAGTCTTGGTGATTGGTTTAAACTCAAAATTCATATTCTCAATCTTTGAAAATCCTAATAATAGATGATATATATCATAGTAAAGATTGTGGAAGCCGATAGGTACATAAAGCTTGCTACGTAATATGATATTATAAACACTGTAGGCCTTGCCTCTGAAACTACCTGTAATATGACAATGATCTTCTACAGAACGCTTCCCGATAGATTTTAGGTCCTTTCCTAGACGTTTTTCACAAATCAGGTATTTCCATTAAAGTGAGTCATTAAACAGCCTTCGAAGATGGCTTATTCGGTTGGAAGTTGGAAGGGCTGGTGCCCTTTTTCCTAGTCGGGGGTGATTGGAGGGCAACTGGCACCCCTTCCACACCCACCGTTTCCCGAGACACATCCAATCGGAGTTTTGGGATGGTCATTTCGTTCAACATAGTTGAAAGATCCGGCAATTTTGTCTTTGGGGATGAAACTCTCCCCGCAGCCCTCAGGGCGGGGGTTGTAGGTTGTGTCCTGGGGCATGTGAGGCTTTTGTAGAGGCCGTTGTCGTAGAAGCTTCAAAGGGGGCTCAGTTGATTGGAAATTGAAAGGGCTCATTTGATTGGAAAATGAAGGGGCTAGTGCCATTTTAATGGTCGAAATTGATTGGAGGGGGTCGCAACTGTCCCCCCTCTCACGCCCACCATTTCTCCAAACTCATCCAATCAAAATTTTGACTGAATATTTACTGAATATCAGGGTTCGGACTCGCCTGTAAATTCCAATAAATTCCTATATTTTAATGGACTCCTATAAGATGCCTGTATTTTGGCTAAAATCCTATTATTACTATATTTTCGGCTGAAGAGCACCAAGAGCATTGCTCATGATTTGCAATTTTCACTGCTCGTTAAGTAAACCAAGATGTGCTTTTCTTTGCTTTTGACTCTGCTTGTAGACTGCGCTGTCTTTTGGTGTAGATCAATAATTAATTACAACTGTTGAGCTGTTTGAACTTAACTAATCCTTTGTGTTGGGATTAGTAAGCTGCTTTTGCCTGGGCTATGCTGTTGTGTTGACTTAGTAGCCTATGTTTTGTTTTTTGTCATGTTGGGTCTGTCCAAAATGAGCGAAGATCAGTATACAGGCTAGCAGTCTCTGCTTAATGAGACTTTGAGTTCTTGCGACTTATGCGTTTTCTAGCTGAACGCTATAAAAGGCTAATACGAATACGGCACAGTTTCGGACATACCCACATTTTTTCTTTTTATGGACTTTTAATCGCGGGATGCTATTTCACAGGTGATGCTTGGTAATTAAGTATGGGGCCTACCAAGTTCAATAGTTCATGGCTTGCTAAGACGGATTCCAGTGGTAGAAAGATTGGCGAATGGCGTAAGACTGGGAACAATCAGCACTCATTCTTTTGCAAACTCTGCTTGAAAAATCTTGGTTGCACAGCTGGGGTTGTTCAGCTAGTAAGCTCAGACGTCGCCCAGGCTGAGTGGCTGCTTTTGCGAACGGAAACTGGACCCCGTGAGGACATTACTCGGATCGATCATTTTTGGAGCCATTATTTTGGATTGGTGAATGAGCACGGGGACAGCAAGTACCCGGAACTTACCAAACTTATCAAAGTGGTGCAATCAGATGGTCGATACCGTGCGGAACGTGCAAGGTTCAACAGCTCTTTTGTAATAACAAACCGTTCTGGTTTTTCTCCATAGAGCCTCAACGTGTCATATACCATGAGTCTCGCATCCAGAACGCGTTCAGACATCAAGGCCTGGTCTTCACCGAGAATCCTACCAGAACGCGAGAACCCACGCTCAACATCTGCGCTGCCATGCGACAACGTCATCACCGCTTTGATAAGTTTGGTAAGTTCCGGGTACTTGCTGTCCCCGTGCTCATTCACCAATCCAAAATAATGGCTCCAAAAATGATCGATCCGAGTAATGTCCTCACGGGGTCCAGTTTCCGCTCGCAAAAGCAGCCACTCAGCCTGGGCGACGTCTGAGCTTACTCCAATCGCAATCTCGCGTGCCACAACTGCTATGTCTGCAATGCTTCTTGAATCCTTCATATTGATTGGACTCAAACAATGTAAAGCCTCTAGAAAACCCTCCTTTTCCAGAGGACATTTGTTCAAAATATGGCGAATACCCGCAATAAAATGTTTTCGTTCATTGATATAGAAAATGGCCTTGTCTTTTAGTGTTGCTTTCTCATCAAAAGCTCGTTCCACATTTTCTGAAACTACGAGCTTTTCTGCAAATTTTTCAGCAAGGTTCAACATTTCTGGCGATAAATATTCAGTCTTGGTCACAAAATATGGAGTAAAGCGTCACAACTAGTCTTTTGATCTCTGAGTGCAGAACGTGAATGAGAGGCTCTTCTTTTTGGAATAGTTGGGTGAAACTCATGAACAGTTCTGCTGAGGCTAGAACAAATTCAATTTGGGCCTTCATCGTCGCACTTTTGATACAAGCCACAATCTTCAGAAATTTGGGAGTGGACAGAAGATTCTTCAGTTTTTTCTCTCTCAGCACAAAGTTCAGGAAGTACTCTAAGATTGCCGGCCACTGATGCATGATTCTAGCGAGGGCTTGTCCGATCGTCAGCCAGCGGCTTGGGACATGCTTTATGTTTGTCTTTATTCGGGAAGGGGACAAAAAAAACACTATTGCAAACATTTAAAAATCTAATGACTCTGATTGTAAAGATAACTCCGGGAAATTCCTTGCTTAACTGAGCCGTCTTACAACCATATAGCTATCATCATTTTAATGATATGCTAGTTGTTACAGACTCATCAGTTGAATAATTAAGATTTTGAGAGTAGCAACGCATATTGAAAGGATTCAATTTAAGTGTATTTTCTTCGATTAGTTCAACCCTTGAATGAAATCTCCTTCCCTAAGCTAATGGCCTACCATCTAATCTTGGCCTATTTAGAGCAATTCATTGGGTTGGTGGTGCCCGGGGAAAAATTGATTACAGAGCCCCCTCCCGAATCAAATATAATAACAAAAGCCGAATCAAAGTAAAACATTTGATAAAAGTGGGCAACCCACAATCGCGGTCGTCCAACAACGGTGCCCAGGGAAGCTGCAACGGCCCCCCTTTAAACGGCTCTGGCCTATTGTAATGCTGGCATACCAGTTTCATGGGAATCTGGAGTCAATTTATAAGTTGTAGGGTATAGGGTCTAAGAACGCCCCTAAAAGCTATTCATTATTTTTTAAAGACCCAGTTTCTCAGTCCTTATAATTTTTTGCCATACCCATCCAACGGGGAGGGGCATTCAAAGTATTAAAAAGTTGTCCTCCCCAATTGTTTTTATATTTCTTCAATGATAGTGTGATTTGCCCTGGATCAGACTTTTCCCTCGGATCACTAACACAGACAGGGTAGTTTAAACACTCCGTAACGGGTGTTTAAAGAACGATAATTTTAACCTTTTCAGTATTTAAATTCAATATTTAACCTTCATAGTGCAATTTTTCGGAGGATCTTCTAGCATTCAATGTTTTTCCATTTTAGTTTATTTTTTAGAATTTTTTGAACAATTCACCTTTATTTTTTGTGCCACCGTATGGTATATTTGCAAGACAAAATAACATTTTCTATCTGAACAAGACCCAGAAAGAAATCTTAAAACATAATTTAATACAAATCAAAAATAATACTTAAAAACAAAACAAATAACAATACTTAAACTTCCATGTTAAATACTAAACATCAAGTCAGCCGAATCAAAAGCAATTATGTCAAAGGGCGACCTGCAATAGAAATAAATATACGATAAAAATAAATATGTAATAAAAAGTTCTTAATAAAAAAAAAGTTTATTTTGTTCTTTTGTCCGCTGTTTGGGCCAACTACCTATCCAGCCGGTATTTACCTAGTTTTCAAACGGAAAAAACAGCCTCGGATCGGACTTCTTTCTAGTAGACGACCAAATGCGCACCCAAAGACAATTCTTACGGATACAATTACTGTTACCTACTGCAAAGTACGTGGTGTCCGATCCAAGTTGGATCACCTACAGCACTTGATGAATGAGGTCTCCCCTTCTGTCATGTGTGTATCCGAAACCAACCTGAATTCTAGCGTCATTGATAGTGAGATCAGTATTCCTGGTTACACTCTGCTCAGGCTGGATCACAAAAACCCGAGAAACTTGACTTTTGGTGGAGGTGGTGTTGCTATATACCTTAAAATTAAAATCCCTTTTTGGCACTTTCGATTCCTAGTGACAAGGAAAGCCTTTTGGGTTAAAGTAAACCTATCAAACAAATCGTTTGTTATTGCTACAGTCTATAACCAGCCAAAGATGAAAATCACCGAACATCTGGAACTTTGCTGGGAATTTGTGAAGCAATAGTTCCCTAAATCAGGTATAATAATCCAAAGAGACTTCAAAATTCATCATGGCCCCTCGTTGAAAAGTCGTACGACTGATGCGGAGGGCTTAGCTCTGCTACACCTGAGTCTTGCTTACGGCCTAGAAAAACTTGTTGAATTCGACACTTATATCGGTCCTCATAGATCATCCAGGCTTTAGAAAGACCAGAAAGAATGCTCACAAGAAATGGCGTTCAACTGAATTCGACGAGGACCGGGCTGATTTTATTAGCGTTTGAAACGAGTCTTTTAAAGCTGCACGTCAAGCTAGAGTCAATTATAAGCACAAGTTTGTAGACAAGCTGAAAAGTGCCCCTACAAAGCAGTGGTGGAGGGTCGTCAAAGAAGCCTTACCGTCATCTAAATCAACATGAATTCCCTTGCTTCATGTTGAAGGGACGATGATCCAGTCAGGCCAGGAAAAGGCAGACGTTCTTGCAGAAGCCTTTTCAAAGGTCTCCCAGCTTGATGAGAACGGAGTTTACCCTCCCCCCTTTCCACCACGAACAAATGCAAAAATCACCAGCGTTAACCTAACTACTAGGAAGATGTTCAGAACGCTAAGCCAGCTGAATATCACCAAAGCTTCAGGACCTGACAAGATTCCCAAATCATCCTTAAAGGATGTCCCCCTGAACTTGCTGGTCCTCTTGCCTCTCTCTATAGAAAATGCTTTGCAGCGGGATTATTCCCGAAAGCCTGGAAAACCATTCATGTGGTCCCTGTTCCAAAGGCAGAGTCTGACCTTACTAATGTAGGATCGTATCGTCCAATAAGTCTGCTGCCCTTTGTAGTTAAAATATATGAAAGCGTCATTAATAAGACCCTTTACCAATACCTTGAGTCATATCTGTTTTTGGCTGACACGCAATATGGTTTTCGCAGAAAACGGTCAACGTTAGACTGTTTGACTGCACAGTGTCAATAGTGGGTTTAGCTCCTTTCTCATGGACACGATATTCGCCTTCTCTCCTTTGACATTGCAAAAGCTTTTGATCGGGTAAGGCACAAGGGACTTCTTTGTAAACTGAAAGCCTATGGCATTCATGGTCGACTATTTGACGTGCTTGCTGACTTTCTTCGTCAACGATCGTTGCAAGTAAGTATTCTTGGGCCAAGTACCACAAGTACCGGCGGATGACACAAACAAAAACATCAATCGCAAAAGACGAAGATCCCAGTGAACCACACAAGGAGCTTCAGGCTGACCTGGGGAAAATTGAGGCGTGGGCAGGTGCATGGCATGTAAGTTTTAACGCATAAAAAATGAAAGAGTTCCTAATTTCTAAGGAGCATAATATGAGGGCTCATCCTGATTTCACCTTCAAAGGAGAGGTAATGACTTGAGTTGATACACTTTGCCTACTTGGAGTTAATTTCTCTTTGGAGTTAATTTCTCTCATGGACTGAGTAAAACTAGATCCTCTTGCAACAAGAAATTAGGAGTTATCCTAAGATGTAAAAGTATTCTCCCTGATGATTCTATTCTGCCACTTTTCAATTCGTGTATCAAACCTGTCATGAAATATACATGTCCTCTCTTCGCTGGTGCACCAAAAAGCCATATCGCTCCACTCCAACATATTCACAACAGAGCAGAGCGTGCAGCAACCTCTGGCTCCACGAAAGCTAAAACCCCACATCTGATCCAGGTACGTTTCGATGTGGCGTCCATGTCAAATTTCTATAAGTACTTGTATAACCCTCCTTCGGAGGAGCTATCGAAGTTCGTTCCTGATAAAGCAAAGCCCTTGCGATCAAATCACCGAAGAAGCCTACAGCTCGTCAGGACTACCTTGAGCAGGGTACTCCCCGCCAAGAATATCTGAAAACAAGTTTCGCCCGGCAATCGGTTGCCACATGGAATAGATTGCCGGCAGAGGTAATCCCAAAAAATCCTTCCCTTGACGCGTTCAAGAGAAGGTATAACAAGTACCTCAGTGTTGAAAAATGAGGTAAATACCAGAACTAGCGGCAAATCATCATTTGTGATGGAGCCGTGAAGCCTGTAATAAAAAAAATTAAAAAATTAGAAATATACGCATAAATTTTTCCAGAAACATTACCTATGGATTGTTTTGGGTACCCGACTGACTGACCATATTCAAACAGTAGGCTGTAAAAAAAAGTGTGGCTCGATCCTGCTTTCTAGGTCTATAATGAGAGAGAGGTTGGGATTGCAAGGCCACATTCTGCATATGAAGGATGACAGATTGCCAAAGATTGTCCTTTTAGGCCAACCGTCTAGGTCTCAACGGAAATTAGGTCGTCCTCGGTTGGGATTTGAGGATGTCAGAAGAAAAGATTTAAAGAAAGTAAGAAATTTCCAGGAAGATGTAAAGAGGGGAGCTATGAATATTTTGGGATGGAGGAGGAGCATGCATAGCTGTCATGGCCTCAGGTGACTTGGTGCTGCGGTGAGTTGTTAGTAGTAGTATGAATTTCGCACCCTAATTTCTGCTCAAAACACTAATTTTAAACTTTAAAGTGTGTCTTCTTTTATTCAAAAGCTATTTAGACTCCAAACCATTTAATTAGGTGAACATTCAAGAGGTTTTTTTTTTTTAAACAACCGAAAAAGTAAACAAAAGACCAAATATTTTAAAGGTATTATAATTGTCTGGTGTTAGCTCACCCACCATATGCTAGTTCAGAGGATACTAACTCAAATTCTAACACCAAATCCAAATGGGGAAGTCAAGTAGTAAAAAATCAATATGTATGCCTTGGTGAATGGCAGCGCATAAGCTTTTTACGTATGTACACTTTCTCTCCTTGATTTGAAAGAATGTGTCCCCCAGCGTAGAAAATTTAAGAACAGGACATACACGGTAATGGTATCTGTACAGGAAAACCCTTTATTTATTAACAAATTTTTGAACGGACAAATAATATAGCTAGTTTAATTAGGACATGAAGCTGATAAGGTGATTTGACAAGCTGGCAAAATATAGTTGGGCCTCTCTTTGTGTAAAAATAGATTTTCTTGCAATGGGTTGATTTTCTAGACTACTAAGAAAAAAAAAATCAAATCAAATCTCTTTAGAAATGAGACACATATTAAAGTTTAGAAGATGCATATGATCCAATTAATATACCTCAGTCCCAACGCAGTTGAAAAACTTAGCCAAATCCCCCCCCCCCAAAAAAAAAAACTGATAGCTAGAGTCGGTAGCACCACTTTTGGACCTGCAGGAAAATGCTCCACATGTGAAGCTCTAGATTTTCACATTTATGATTCTAAGAAAAAATTCCCTTTCAAGAACCAGGAAATTTTTGAATATAACTCGTAATCACTATCAAATTTTATTCCAACTAGCATTGAAAACCGATACCTACTAGCTCGCCATCTAACATGATGCTTTCCAACAAAAAGCAGAAATATGACTCATAAAGCCAAGATTAAAAAAAAACTTCAGACAGTCCTCTCTGATAGAAGATAACAATCAACTTCAGTTACCACAGCATGGACTAGGGAGTAGCAAAAACTAGTCTTATTTGCCCCGAACAAGAATTATACATATTTTTCCAAAACGTTAATCCAAAACTCCTCAGCTAAAACTGATGTCAGTAAGCTACTTTCTACAAAAACCACCGAGACCAGGTTCTTGCCCCTTTCACTCGCTAGAATGCAGTTGGCGGCATAGAAAAAATATTAAAAAGGATGACACAAATTGTTCTCCTACAAAACAATTAATGAGGCGAATTAAATGAATAGGATTAGAAATATTGCAATCAATGGGTGTTTTTCAGATGTATGAGTTCAAAACAATGGGTTTGTTGAATTTCAGAACTTGATTATCATTCTTGATCATTAATCCTTTGTCATTATATTCAGCCTAAGATGGTAGATGAACACAACTTCAGCCCCTGAAATGCTTATAATATATAAAAAAAAAAACTGTAGTTCATTCTCTAATTATAGTAATACATATTACTTGTAATATTGTGTTATCTGTTGTCTTTGAACGAAAAAATAACAAATAATTAAAAAATCATTAATAAAAATTGATTTATGAAAAGCATCCTTTGGTCATTACATTTAGTCATTACACTATTTTAGCCAATAATTAAATTGTAGTTACCAGTAAATTGAAAAGCTCAATAACTGAAATGACTTATTTAATCAAAACTAAGTTAAGCATCTAACAGAAAATAGAAGTATATTCTATTTTAAGCAGAATTATATACTCTTTTTCATTTTCCCGAGCTTAAAAATGTCCAAAAATTAGAGAATGTTGAGATGTTTTTAACAGTCGTAAGCCGTAAATCTTTGCTTTTTTATCGGCCAGAAACTACTAATAGTAACAACTTATGCAGCACATGAAATCGCCACAGAAACTCCTCCCTAGCCCCACTGGTAAGCTCCTCCTCCACTATGATCTATTCCAAGCTTCACTCTTTACCCCCTACAATACATAGGAAATCTTATTTGTGAAAATTCAAAAAGAAGGTTGTTTTCAACACGCCAGCTTTCCAAATAAGATATACTCAAGAATCCTCAATATTAGAAGAGAAATCGACAAGTGCTGTCATCTATCTCGTAGCTCAGCAGAACATTCGCTCAAATTAGTGTTACCTGTATTAATGAAATTCTTGCTTTTGCTGGTATGCCATGTTTACTTCGATGGCTCCAAAATACGGCAAGTAAAGTAGTTGCATATTCATCTGTTGGCTGTAAATGTTTAATTGACTTTTCTTTAAAAATTTCAAAATCTTGCCTAATCATTAAAAGTTCGTTCATCAGAGAAAATATTTACGAATTATGTTAAAAAGAAATCTGATGTTTCAAAACCAATTGAATTTAATGATATTGAATCGATGACATGAAATTAAATTATCAGCTAGGATAATTTCTATGCTCAGAGTTATATTACCGAGCTTCCCAGATATTACCCAATGCACAGCTGTTAGGACAAAAAATAATTGGCTACAACATTTAAAAAGTTGGATGGTATGGTGAAAAATGGATGAGACTTAATAAGCTGAAGTTGAACCACAAGAAAAGCCCCATTGTTAGGTGGGGTAGAAGTCCTATTTATTATCCACGGATTGAGCAATTACAGTTAAGTGGAAATTTCGTTATTTGTGCTAAATTAGTGAGGCATCTTTGAGTTCTAAGCTTTAAGAACCATGCCCATTACATTCCTGCAAAGACTGCTCGCAACTTTGGAATTATAAGAAAACATGAGCAATTTTTTCCAAGCTAATATTCTTAGGACAGGCACAGGTAGTGCACTTGTCATACACAGCTGGTGCACTTCTAGTGTTACTACATTGTCGTGTAGTTTGCAGTTCCTATGCTTGCAGTTCCTCTGCGTCACTTGAGAGTGATTCACTGATGGGAGTCTTGCCTGCTTCCGACAAGCGTTCTTCAATTAGCTCCAAAGATGATGAGCATGAGATTTTACCATTTTTGGGGCTGGTGAATTTTATAATGTTTCATTCACGTTTAAGCACAAAAATAACTTGCTGTCCCAGAATTTTAGTAGCTTATTTTCAGCGCATCACCTGATAGAGATTCATGGATGAGAGTATTGACTGCTGATGATAAGTGTTCTTCAATGAGCTCCAAATATGATAAGCTTGAAATTGTACCATTTTCGGGGCTGGTGAATTTTATAATGCTCCATTCACGTTCGGGATTAAAATAATTTGTTACTCAAGAGTTTTAGTGTTACATTTTTAGTGCATCACTTGAAAATGATTTTAGTGATGAGAGTATTGATTACTGACGATAGGTGCTCTTCAATGAGCTCCAAGGGTGATGAGCTTGAAATTGATAAATTTTTTGGGTTGGTGAATTTTATTATGCTTGATTCACGTTTAAGTACATAAATTATAACGTAATTGATTTGTTTTTCAAGTATTTTGGTGCTGCATTTTTGCCACTTTCAAGTACTCACAAGTATAATATAAGGAGTTCAAGTCAGTTTTAAAATCCCAGAGTCGTAACTACCCGACCAAAGGTGTCTGTGCGTTACGTTTGCTTTTGTCCATGAAACAGCTTGACACGGGATATAATTATGGAATCACATCTGAATGAGTAAAATAGGCTGCTAAACAACTTTTTTAAGGTTGGTTAAAAGGGTGGTTGAAGAATTTTCTTGTTTCTTCACTTTTTGATAAAGAAATAACTTGTAATTTTTTATATATATATATATATATATATATATATATATATATATATATATATATATATATATATATATATATATATATATATATATATATATATATATATATATATATATATATTTAAGCCTAGTGGAGTGATTGCTAACCTTGAGAAGTTTAGCTTTCTTTTTGTTTTAAAGTGAGGCTTTCATTTTTTTTTTTTTTTTTTTTTTTTTTTTTTTTTTTTTTTTTTTTTACTCTTCATTACCGTTTTTAATGAGCAAGGGCAGACTGGTTGCCCTCCGATCACTTTTGATTCCTAAAAAAGCACTCGAACTTTCAATTTGCAATTGAATGAGCCCCCTCCATAGTTTATGCAGTCGTCTTCTGTATGACATGCGTCTGGAAAAAATTGTAATCAATAAATCATTGAAGCCTTATGGCTCTTAAATGCTACAGTGCTGCATCTGAAAAAATTTTGTTCATGTACTTACTACATTTTTTGTTTTTTTTTAGTCAATGTTTTTTGAGTAGTTAAGCCCAAGAGTAATTTCTTGGTAAATTCCTAGTACTGCAGCTTGAACAAATCTTATTTTTCCACCAATGGAGAGTTTTATGGCAGTCATTTGGGGAAACCTAAAACAAAGTCAAAAACCATAAACCATAAGGCCATATTTGTCAGAGACAAAAGGCTTTTAGGCGAACAGTTTTTTTGTTTTTTTTAAATAAATCCTCTCTCTCTCTCAAAAAGTGATTATAGGGAGAAACCATGCCTCTCCCATAACCCTTTTCACTGCCCTCCCCCCAAAGACACCCGATCAAAATTTCAAGATAGCCATTTCGTTCAAAATAGCTGAAAAGACCCCACACAACCCTTGGGTAAAGGCTGTTGTTTATACAATTCGTTTATTATTTACATATGGGATTAGTGATTTGGAAAGGGGGAGCATGTTTGATTCTTGGTTTCAAGAAAGGGTAAGGGTATTAAGGTGCATCTTAAGAGTTTTTTATCTTAATTTGTTATATTCATGAACAGGTAATATCCAAACATTTCAAATCTGAAGGTCTAAATTATTAAATGATGCTCCATTAAGTCCTGGTCCACTGTATTAAGGCTTGGTCTGTCCTTTGTCATAAATAGTTTTTTTTTTTTTGTATCTTGAGTGTTTTTCTTTTCTTTGGTTACTACTGCTACTTCTACTAACAACTCACCGCAGCACCAAGTGGCCTGAAGCCAACACAGCTACGCACACTTCTCCTCCACCCCAATCTATTCAAAGCCTCCTTTTTTACACCCGCCCACGAGGTTCCCATTTCCTTTAAATCTTTCTTTATGACGTCCTCCAACCCCAGACGGGGACGACCTGCTTTCCGTTTAGCTCTAGATGGTTGGCCGAAAAGAATAATCTTCGGCAATCTGTCATCCTTTATCCACCCAACTTGCCCTAACCACCTCAACATTTCTTTCATTATAGCCCTAGAGAGCGGTATTGAACCACATTTTTCGTATAGCCTATTGTTTGAAATACGGTCAGTCAGCCGGGTACCAAGAACAATCCTTAAGCAATTTCTGTGGAAAACATCTAGCAAATCTTCATCCGCTTTTCGGAGCGTCCATGCTTCAGAGTCATATTTGACCACTGTCATCACTCTAGCTTCGAATATTCTAATCTTGGTTTGCAGACCTATCTTCCTATTCTTCTAGACTTTTTTTAACTGTGAAAAAAACATCCTGAGCCTTGGCTAATCTGCTTTTAACATCTTTAGTCCTCCCACCATCTTTACTAATAATACTACCAAGGTGAATGAAGCTGCCCACCTGATCAATCTTTTCATTACCCAACGTCACCTTTTCATCTTCACTTATTCTTAGTCTTCCTAAGTCTTAGTCTTCCTAAGACTTAGTCTTCCTAACATTAATTTTCAAACCAATTCTCGCACCCTGAACTCGCAAAACCTCTAAAACTTCATTCAGTTTGCTCACGCTTTCATCTAGGATGCTTAAATCATCAGCAAAATCCAAGTCCAGGAGACTTTTCCTCCCCATTTCATTCCATGGCCTTCCATTGCCTTTCCTGTGCTCCTTAAAACAAAGTCCATCAAAATAATCCATATAAAGGGGGATAGAACACAACCCTGCTTAACTCCTGATTTAATACAAAACCAGCTGCTAACCTCATTTCCTACCTTAACCGTAGCAGTGTTATTCTCGTACATAGCACTAATCACTTTAATGTATTTGTCTGGTATACCATACAAGGATAAAACCTTTACTAAAGCCCTTCTATCGACAGAATCGAACGCTTGTTCATAATCTATAAAACTGAGGGCCAAAGGTGTTTGAAAACTCAGGCACTTCTCAATTATTAGCCTAAGAGTGAAAATTTTGTCGACACATCTTCTACCTTTTCTAAAACCGCACTGCTCTTCTCTTAAAACTTTGTCTACGGCATCTCTCAGTCTAAAAAGTATCATATTACTAAGTAATTTGCTACCTACAGAGACCAGACTAATGCCTTTCTTATAAAGAGGCTTAATTAAGGTTTTCCAAAAATCATTAGATGCTTCTCCTTTTTCAAAAACCATATTCTTAATCTTGAACAACTTGTTTCTTACCCCAGAGCCACCATATTTAAGAAACTCATTGACCCCCCTATCGGTACCAGCAGCCTTATTGTTCTTTAATCCTTTTAGTACACTTGCTAAATACTCCTCACAAGACAAATTTTCCTTCACATCCAAGGTATCACAAACTTTTTCATTTTCCTCTATATTTTTTCCTGCAACTCTATCTCGGTTAAGCAAGTTATCAAAATGTTCGGCCCATCTCTCTTTAGTTTTTTCCTTATCGCTAATTGCGACCCCATTCCTGTCTTTAACTGTGACAAGTCCGGATTGACTACTCCCTCTCAATTTGTTAACGTGCCAGTACAATATTTTACTATTATGCCGTCTAGCTGCATCATCCAGATCCTCGGCAATTTTATCCATGGCCTCCACTTCACACCTCCTTAATTCCTATTTTAATGCTTTCTCCACTTTCTTTACATTTCTTTTGTTTTCATACGATCTATCACTCAGATAATTCTTGTACAGGCTCTTTCTCCTTTCTATTAAACATAAAGCTTTTTCACAAATATTCTCAGCTGCAGTTCTAGCTTTCTTCCCTAATACACCTTCAGCAACTTCACAAATTATTTTTCTAAAATTATTCCAACCATCTTCCATATTATCAAATTTTAAACTCTCAAGTTTAGTATTCAACTGTTCCTGGAAAATTTCTCTCAAATTTTCATTCTGGAGTCTAACAACATCATAACTTCCCGGGAGTTAGTTACCCTTCAGATATTTCAGCTTTAAATTAACCTTTGACACTACTAGATGGTGATCTTTACATTTAACATCAATAACAGCACTCCAATATAACCTATTATCTTGTATTGATCCTGCCAGTCTTCAGTTTACTATAACATAATCAATAAGGTTTGCTGTCTTACCATCACGCGAATACCATGTTAACTTATGAGCCATTTTATGACCAAACACCGTATTGGTTATAACTAGATTGTTATACCTACAAAATTGCAAAAGTCTGTATCCATTACTGTTTTCTTTTCCAATACCAAATTTACCTAAGCTGGGATACCATCTATCCCTATTTCTACCAACCTGGGCGTTAAAATCTCCCAGTAATAACATCATATTTCTGCCTGGGACCTTGTCTATTTGCTCCTGTAACTGTAATTAAAATTCATCTGAGTCACTAGTATCTCCATCAGTCGGTTCTACAGGGGCGTATACTACTATAACTGATACCCTGAACTTTCTAGTCATAAAATGAGCAATTAGTATTTTATTATTAATACCTTCCCAGCCTAAACAAGACTTAGCAGCTTTCTTATTCATCATGAGCCCTACTCCCTGTCTATGTACCCCATTCTTCTTGCCTGAGTAAACAAATTCTATATCACCTAATTTCATGCTTCCTATCACTGGGATATGAGTTTCTGAAACTCCTAATAAATCCAGTTCTAATCTTCTGAATTCGTCCGTCAAAATATCGATACGATGGTCATTTTTTAATGTCATAACACTACAAGTTCGAATTTTAATGTTCGCTAAGTCATTGAAATTTTTTTCGCATCAGGAAAAGCAATGATTTCGGATACCAGTGCAGGACGGAGATCACATATCTTCTCAAGTCTACACCGAAGTGCTTAAGCCGGCTTAGAACCGGACAGCAATAAGTCTCTGAGACCTCCATGAATGGAGGCTTTGTGCAATCCTGGGCCCATCTTGGTCACAACATGGTTTTCAGCACTTGGCAATGCTCTTCTATCAACAAGAGTCAAAATCCTGCAGAGAAAGTATCAAACCTATTACCTCCGACTTATTATATATTCATGTCTACAAATATTATGTTACCACAGGGAGGCAGCCCATAACAGATAACTTAGATAGGAAGAAGTTTTCAGCCCAAAGACACACATCAAAACATATCAAGCCCTGAAGAATTGTCCATTAGTCAGAATCCCGTGCAAATGCTGTGTCGTTTACTAGGCTATAATTTCCTCAAGGGGCGCCACTCCTCAAGTGGGAATAGAGTTGACCGCAAGGTCCCCAGTCTTGCAGGTACCCCGAAAAGGTCAAGGCAGCCCTTTTCAGAGGCCGTTGTCCATAGATCTGGATCTTACGCCCTGCCACAGTTGTTGTCCTCTAGAGGATCCTCCCGCGATGGTGTTCTGCATCACCATGCAATTTAACCCATTACTGGGAGAAGGTTTGCAACTCATGGGACTTGTGGAAAAACCAGTGGGCCCTTTTGAGTGTACATTTGAGCGGCCTTCTTCCTCCTCCGCCTGCATTTATAACCCCGGGCGAGGGTGCCCCAGATTCTATTGTGGACCCCCAGGGACAAGGTACCCCCTTGGTCCGTGCCTCCTGTGGAGGTACCCTATATTACTGTAGAGCGTTCCCCTATCGCCACCTGGGGACACGCTGAATGACCTGGGGGAGGACAGATAAACTGACAAGTCTCCTAAATTTTATTCTACCTTTTTCAACACAGGCTTGGGCCAGAATTCCGTTTGTTTATTTACCAAACTTCTGTTCATTGCGAGTTCGAATCCTATTAATTCCAAAAACTAGCTGGATTTTGAACAAAATCCGAAGTTTCAGTATTTTGTTATGTCCGTTAAGAATGAATCAACCTACATTCAATCATGATTCTATCTCATCATGAGTCTATTTATTTTATATAAATTATCCAGTTAAAAAATAACACAAAAATGAAGCAAAGCAACTAAAATATTCCAGGGTTCGGACAGGTCGGTTCGTTTCAAATTATAGGATCTTGCCTATTTTTATAGGATTTCCCGGGCCCAAATATAGCCAAATATAGGATTCGGAAGTCCTCAGGATCAGATCTGTGGTAGATAGCGTGGGATGCCTGGTCACATAAATTCGTCATTTCCCGAGTTTTTTGCATTTATTTAGTTATTTATTGTATTTTTTTATTTCAAATACAAACTGTACAAATAGTAAAAGACAGTAAAAAGTCAGATACACATACTGTGCCAACGATTGGCTGATGAAGGTAAAATATATGGAATCACTCTTGCTGCTTCTTGGGCATCAATTTCGATATGAAGTCAGTTTTTCTCTTTGCAAGAGACTGCTCCATTCTTGCAGATTCCACCATCTGCTCTCTTTCACTTGTTCTGGACTTCACACCTCCTTCGAGCAAAGAAACAGCCAGGGTAATGTCTAGGGAACTCTTGGACTTGGCAGCCTTCTTCATTCTGTTGGTCAATTCCTGAAGTTGTGTATCTGCTACTGTTCTCTTTTCTTGCTCTGATGCTCTAAGTTTTTTGCTTTTGCTTTCCAGGTCTTCTATTTCTTTTTTTTTGTCGTGGACCTTCCGCAACTTCCGCTTGCTGTCCTCTTCGAAAGCTGCTTTCTCCTTGTCAGATAGCTCTTCTCTTTTCTTTTCATCCAGATATTATTGATACCGAACAGATGGTGGAATCTGCAAAAATGGAGCAGTCTCTTGCAAAGAGAAAAACTGACTTCATATCGAAATTGATGCCCAAGAAGCAGCAAGAGTGATTCCATATATTTTACCTTCATCAGCCAATCGTTGGCACAGTATGTGTATCTGATTTTTTACTGTCTTTTACTATTTGTACCGTTTGTATTTGAAATAAAAAAAATAAAATAAATAACTAAATAAATGCAAAAACTCGGGAAATGACGAATTTATGTGACCAGGCATCCCACGCTATCTACCACAGATCTGATCCTGAGGACTTCCGAATCCTATATTTGGCTATATTTGGACCCGGGAAATCCTATAAAAATAGGACAGATCCTATAATTTGAAACGAACCGACCTATCCGAACCCTGGAATATTTTAGTTGCTTTGCTTCATTTTTGTGTTAGTTTTTAACTGGATAATTTATATAAAGTAAATAGACTAATGATGAGATAGAATCATGATTGAATGTAGGTTGATTCATTCTTAACGGACATAACAAAATACTGAAACTTTAGATTTTGTTCAAAAATCCAGCTAGGTTTTGGGAATTAATAAGATTCGAACTCGCAATGAACAGAAGTTTGGTAAATATACAAACAAAATTCTGGCCCAAGCCTGTGTTGAAAAAGGTAGAATAAAATTTAGGAGACTTGTCAGTTTATCTGGCCTCCCCCAGGTCATTCAGCGTGTCCCCAGGTGGCAATAGGGGAACGCTCTACAGATATGTAGAGTAACTCCATAGGAGGCACGGACCAAGGGGTTACCTTGTCCCTGGGGGTTCATAACAGAACCTGGGGCACCTTCGCCCGGGGTTATAAATGCAGGTGGAAGAGGAAGAAGGCCCCTCAAATGTACACTCAAAAGGGCACTCTGGTTTGTCCACAAGTCCCATGAGTTGCAAACCTTCTCAAAGTAATGGGTTAAATTGCATGGTGATGCAGAACACCATCGCGGGAGGATCCTCTAGAGGACAACAACTGTGGCAGGGCGTAAGATCCAGATCTATGGACAACAGCCTCTGCAAAGGGCTGCCTCAACCCTTTTAGGGTACCTACAAGAATGGGAACCTTGTGGTCAACTTTATTCCACTTGAGGAATGGTGCCCCTCGAGGAAATTACAGCTTAGTAAACGACACAACATTTGCACGGGATTCTGACTAATGGACAATTCTTCTGGGCTTGGTATGTTTTGATGGGCATCTTTGGGCTGAAAAACATCTTCCTAGCTAATTTACCTATTATGGGTTGCCTCCCCGTAGTAGCCTAATATTTGTAGGCATGAATATATAATGAGTCGGAGGTAATAGACTTGAGACTGTCTGTGCAGGATTTCGACTCTTGTTGATAGAAGAGCATCGCCAAGTGCCGACAACCATGTTGTGACCAAGATGGGCCCAGGATTGCACAAAGCCTCCATTAATGGAGGTCCCAGGGAATTCTTGCTGTCTGGTTCTAAGCTACCTTAAGCACATCGATGTAGACTTGAGAAGATATGTGATCCCCGTCTTGCACTAGTATCCGGGATCATTTCTTTTCCTGAGGTGAAAATAATTTCAATGATTTAAGGAGCATGAAAATTGGAAATTGAAATGTTACGACATTAAAAAATGACCATCGTATTGACATTTTGACTGACGAAGTCAGACGATTCGAACTGGATTTATTAGGAGTTTCAGAAACTCGTATCCTAGTGGTAGGAAGCATGAAATTAGGTGACATAGAATTTGTTTACTCAGGCAGGAAGAATGGGGTACATAGACAGGGAGTAGGGCTCATGATGAATAAGGAAGCTGCTAAGTCTTGTTTAGG